>NC_089790.1:7282500-7345000 GCF_040412425.1 Macrobrachium rosenbergii | reverse complement strand
AGTTACATCACGGACTTGCTACTGGTAAAAGCGCTTGCGCCATCGTCACCCATGGTCAGCACTCTGCAAATAACGGAGCAATTACCCATCTCCTACCTCTAGCAATACTGATGACAGCTTCTGCCGGCTCCGCTTACCGTAAGTAAAATGTGAGACTAGGGGAAACGAGATTGAGAGCAGAAAAGGACGTCCTTCGAGATGACCAAGAACCGTTCAGTAACTGACGCGCCGAAAGGAATGTACAAGAAAATAACTGTTCTATGGTTACCTTGATATAAACAATTAAGGTATGAGTGTAAACGAAAAACAATGAGAGAATGGTACTATCGTTAATTATTAAATTTAAGTTTGGCCCACTTTACTAAAGATTCTATTATAAACATGGTGGCTTCAAACTTGACAGACCACGCAAAACGAACGCGAGAGATGATCTCGACCAGTTAATGGCACATAATTTGTTTAACCACTGAATGAGTCCATCCTTAACCCTGATTAGAGCTTAACCTTGGTTTAGGCAAATAGCTTTGGGCTTCTTACGGTCATTTAATCTGCGACATCAGCACATTCGTAAGTGGCGATATGCGTTTGGTTATTTGACACGTATGTTTTCAGAGTCCCTAAAATGTCCGTTACTTTGGGCAATGGCAATTTGAATTTTAAACACCCATTTAATTAAAACATTTCTACCTCACGTACACGTGACTTCTGAAATCTTGCACATTCTATCATAAAAATCATGTTGCTCACATCTCTATCTTACTCCCATATCCATTAAACGGTTTCACTTCCCCACAAGATGTTTCTGTTATAAATTTTTTTTCCCAAACACGTATCACCTTCCAGCATCTTGACCCGAAGCTATTTGGTAGAAACCACGCTTCTCTACTGAACGACGTATTTTGACCACATCCCATTTTCTTCTTAATCACTCAGTCCCCAACTAACCAGACACTAATCGTCACCCGTAAAATGGAGAAGCTTTCAAACTTGGCATCCCCCAACCCCCAGGCCTCCATATATTCCAGCGACGAAAATTAACCTGGCAGTCTCAACCGAACATATCCATACTTATTTTAAATGCAAGTATTGGCTCATACTTGTAATCAACACTCAATCATTCCTCGGGTTTTTGGAAATCTCAACACGTCATTAGATCCGGCTGGTTTTGACATTACACGGCTTGGCTAGGCATTACACAAACCATCCTCGAAATCTTTCGGTGCAATATCCATAGGCGTTTTTTTTGACACTCGGCTGAACAAAAAGCAACGTACACCGTCTTACTCATAAATATTACATGCTGTTGAGAAATTTGCTAGCATCAGTTCCGTAACTAAAAAGGAAATACAATAACAGCTTGCTGATAGTGCTGAAAGAGTAATGAAGTAATAATGAAATTTCATTTACTTGTGAAAATGTCAAAACCATGACTGGTACTCTTATAAAACAAAAAACCACCATACCTTACATACGTAACGCAATAAAATTTAGACTCATACTTCTAGGTAGCAAAGCAAATTTGCACAGTATATACAAGAGACGACGGGGCGGACAAGCTATGAAGGAGAAACAAGGGAAAGATAATGGAGATAGGGCCTAACAAAAGTGACTGGCATGCCTCTAGAAAGATGAAATATTACGTGAATTAAGCAAATCGTGCGATGAGAGAATTCCAAAACATGGAAGCTGGGGGGAAGAAGAATTGTTACTAAACTGTTCCCTGCAAAATTTGCTATGATTAAAATCCAGAACACAATTCCTAGATAGATCCTACTTGTATCAAGTAACACCAAACTCACTCCTAAAGCAGCCTTTATAATTACAAATGGTGGCCTTTTCTATTCCACTTTCTATACTAAAACTCTCTCAAAATATGGCCAGTCTACACGTTCATGAAATTTGATGCTCATGTCCCTTCCTTAAATCTGTTGAAACAAATGATGCAAGGAAAAAATATAACTTTCAAAACTTTAGATTTATCACCACAAGAGCATCAAGAATGACGACATCCTTGTTGCAGAGCATTCACCTACTGGACTGGAAATGTGCCTACACACTACGGACCTCTGAAATATCCAAGCCTGAATAACTATAGCATAGAAAAAATTTATGACTGCTTATCTATCAGATCAACACTTCAATTACATTTTCTTTTTTGGACAGCTGATTTTCATATACAGTATGTGATAAAAGTATAATTTATGTTCACATTAATTTACAGATGTTTGCAGCCTCCCGGGATCTTCAAGAGATTACTAAATTTGTAGATTTCTTCTCAACAACGGTATTTATGATTTACACCATTGCCAGGAGGATTCATGTTTGACCATCCTCCATAAGCTCTATTATAACAAACCCTTTTGTTGGCATCCAATTACTTGGACCTCTGAAACAATTACTTGGACCTCTGAAACTAATACTCTCTACTCACTCAGTAGGGCATTAGGATCCACAGTCAGTCAATGTGCCAAGCTGTTCACTTCGTAGTGCCGAGGGTCTTTCATTCTTACATTGGTAAAGTATGGAAAGGTACTCCTGACTGTATTTTTGATACTGGAGGCTGTAAAGGTAGTTTGAAGTGCCATGCACCAATAATTATTTTTAGCAGTGTTCTTTGCATGAGTGCAGTATATATGCACTTGCTGATTCATCGTCCTTTGCTGTCTATTTTTAGAAATCATACCTTTATCATTTTTCTGAACATCAGATATCCAAAGAAGAAAATAACAAGAGAAATAGATCAATAAGCTCATAAACAATTCCAACTTATTGCTTTGGTCAGCAGAGGTGAAGTGAGGTGTACGGGATCATGCATAAAATAATTGTCCTGTCTTTTTGGAAAACTGAACTTGAGCAAGTACCAAGATCATTCAACTATAGTACCCCATATACTATGCCACTGGTCATTCAAGCAGTTTAGTTATTGTTAGATTTGGTTAGCACTCAGATGGATACCTTCACAATAAACCAAATGCCATCAGTACATAAGAGCCTTCTACAACCATAGGGCAGAGCATCCCCAAAAAAATACATGCTGAAAATTAGTATGCAATGCCTTCCAGTACTAAGCCTTTTAGAAGGATTAAAAGGCAGATACAAAAGGCTGAACATAAGCTATGGATAACACTAAACATCATACACAGCTGCCCTTGAAACTAGAAATAGGGACACCTCCAGAGGGAAGCCATCATTAGCTCTGGATTAAGAAGAGCTGTGCACCCAATGGCCACAGGAAGTAGGATCAAAGGGACACCAAAACACCACCGTTTCCTCAAGTGGTGACACAGAAGAAATCCAGATGGAACTCCCCTTCTCTAAGGACCAAGTGTGTCTTGGATGATCCAAGTACTGAGTTCCACAACCACAGTAGCAACGAAGTCCTGACTCACTGCAAGGTCAAAAAAAGGCCCCACCCAACTAGCCACAGCTAGCTGTTTACTGGATCTTGTCACTGTACATGCTTGAACGACCAAACCAGCTTGCACCAAATGCATTTCTATATGATACATGATCTGTGTTATTGTAAGTATAATTGGGTTTATTCAATATGAAAAATAAATCAAATTAGGAAACTCCTGTTAAATTATTTTACCTTTGGTTCCACCATATTCCAGCTCCCCTCCCCTTCCTATCTCCACTGTGCTTACATCTAAACTGCTCATAAAAATATGCACACTTCTCGTCATACAGCAATTCAGTTTTAACACTTTTCTATTTGCACACTCCACAGACTTGGTGTCACTTGTAACCCACTGCACAATGTGGTGGTTTCTCAGACTTGTAAGCTTTGCCAAGTACTTATTACACATATCAAATTAATCATGCTTTGAGAGCTCCTCCACATTGTTTTGACTTGAAGCCCCTTAATAGTACTTCCAGATTTCAAGTTGTGGCGAAGTAACAAAGAGAAATCTGAGTCTGGAACACAACAGCAATGAAATAGTTATTTTAAATACAGAAACGTGTGTTTTACCCCAACACAGTTCTAAAAATGCAGCATTTACAAGATAAGCAGTTAGAGAATACATGATTTATTTATTTGGCAAAAATTAATGTCATACCAATACCCTACTAGTAATAACTATTATAATCCCACGTGTTGCCTATGGAAAATTATCCTTCTCTTCTAAACATTTCATTCTGTTTGTTCATTTACTGACATACTGAGAAGGAAACCACAAATGGAAATACTATGTCAATCCCCTTCACCTAAGAATTCAATATCAAATGATGGTCAGGGTCCTGTGGACATATTTTTCATATGGCACATGACGGACAAGTACTGTAAATAATAAGAGATGAATTTACCACAAGAACTACACATGAACACTTCAGCACTTTTTAATTTTATGTAAATGGTTACTTTTGGCCAATAAAAATTTCAGAGCTTCTCCTGGTAAAGTTCCCAGTGTTTTCTAGTTCCTACCATTTTCCCATATCCACTGGCCTGTGCATGAACTTTATTAATTCTACAACCAAAATCAAGACAAAATAACGTAATATCTATCTAGCAGTTACACCTTCCACTGATCAATGCCTCTCCTCAATGAAAAAAAACTACATTTGTCTAACTAACAGCCCATTACTGGACAAATGAAATACATGTGTGACTCTACCAACGTTAACATAAGGAATATGCTGTTAGCCAAGCTAAGGAGACTGGGTGCCTCAACATTAGATAAGATCCAGTGTACAAAGTTAGTTTGAGATAATCTTCTGTACTTCATATTTAAGATTCTGCCAGTCAGGTTAGACCTGGAGCCCTTGATTAGGTAAGGCTAGGATTAATGTGGAAAATGGATGCCATGTTTAGCACAAGCCCCTTTGGGATGAAAGTCAAATTATAAACATTGTGCCCCTTTGGGGTGAAAGTCAAATTATAAACAATGATGGTGAATAACATAAGCATAATCAAAAGTCATACACATAAACAATAGGCAGTAAATATTCCAGTCAGTGACTGGCAGGAACCAGGACACAGGATTAGTCTACAGTTTTACCATATACTCCATGACATACAACTCCCTAGGTTAGGTTAGGTTAAGGACAATAAGGTTAAGCATGTTTTGGGAACTGGCATTGTAAATTCTGCTTATGAGGCCCTAGGCTATAAGTTAAAACCATGGATTTTTCTGACAGCTTATCTTGTGATTATATATTTTAGATCATTCTTGTTGGCACACCTCATTCCTTTTAGATTCTTCATCGCCCACAAATCCTTATTTTTCAACTGAGGTAACCCGCCCATGTTTATTACATATAGGCTAGGCTAGGCTAGGGGACAGAGGTAACAACAAAACCAGTGGTCTGCACCAAAATACAGTCCAGAAACGCAAGACCACGAGATAAGTAGCCGGAAAAACATATGGTTCACAAATCCGGTGAGAAATTAAAGTATCAAACTATCAGGCCTACGGCAAAAATTTCGTCATCATCCAGTGACTGGGCATAAGGGATACGAAAGCCTGCTGGTATTTTACAGATTACCCAATAGTTTTCTTGCAAGCACAAACTTTAACATCTCAAACTAGGTTGGTTCATACTTTGTTCGAGGTTATTTGGACCTACTTAATGCAACGATGGTTATATCCAGTTTTATCCCACTGCTTACGTACACCAGAACACCGGGGAATAATGACCTGTCATCCCAGGCATACACTTTGTTTTTAGCCTAGCCTTTTCTCGTTCATAAAAAAACAGTATTTATTATGGTGTGCGCGGCTAAATACATTCTTCATCTAATACAATGTAGATTCAAGCCCTCACAATAAGAAAACCAAAGAGAATTCAAGGAAAGCTTGGGACTTACCGGTACCAAACGTAAGCTCAGAGCCCTCAATGTTTACATTCGGACAACTCCCACCTGTCTGACATTGAAAACTTTTTATTCTTCTTCTTCAATACAGGTTTTGTAATCTCTTATGATTCCGCCTTTGTAAATATATTCTAATTCAGTGTCATAATTATCATATTCCATCAGTCTAATATTGAAATGTAACAGATTATAAAATTTACCACACTGAAGCTAAATAATTCATCTCCAAGTTGAATGACGTCATTTTTACTTTTTTTCTCAGCGTATCAGGTGCGACGACTCCTTGTCAAATCAACATTCAGTGGTGCAATCTTTTAATCGCTAAACAAAGATACGTCCAAAGGTTCAGTCATTTTAATAACATGCACTATGATGGACCAGCAGTGAACAATGCGCCACCCACCTATGTCTGGCATGCAATTTCTAGCTATTTAATCTATTCAGCCGTACATCTTAAGTATCCTCCTCCCCCTCCCAGGCTTACCACCAAAACCTCCAAATCATCACAGTCCTCACCGACCCAACATCCTAGGCTCTCTTCATGTGATTAGCTATTTAATCGATTCAGCCGTACATCTTAAGTATCTCCTCCCCCTCCCAGGCTCCCCACCAAAACTTCCAAATCATCACAGTCCTCACCGACTCAACATTATAGGCTCTCTTCATGTGATCAAACTTCTCTAAAACATGCACATCCATCTTTCCATCAATATCATTTGCCCTTTTATTCTAATTTTTGTACCTAAACATCACAGTCGTTCATTTTTATGGTTCTGTCCTTTCTCGTTTTTATCCAGCATCAATGTTTCACTTCCATAAAGGAAAGTTGGCTCAACATTCTTTCCATAGTTTTATTTACAAGACCCTCCTCTTTCAAGAAAATTTTTTATTTTATGTTTTTTTTTTCTTTTAACATGCTTTTTTCCCATTATTAATTGTCAAATCCAGACTGTCATAGTGCTCAGGAAAAAGGAAAATCTTAATTTTTTCTTGGTATTTTCAATCCTCTTGATATCAAGGCAGAGGTTAACGTATAGTCTTTGAGCACAAAATTTAAAGGCAGTAAAGCAGACATTCAAATTGCATCTTGGCTCACATAACTTGGGACCTTCTATTCTTATGTTGACTATTACACGCAGTAAGTCATTCAAATATTTTGGACACCCAGTCTTGATAGCTTGGCGAGTCATTACACATTTAAAATACTCTAGCTTTGAAACGGTGCCAGTACAAGTAAAAAAATGCTGGTTTAATTCTACTACGCGACACAACACCCTATATTAGTGTTGCTGCTCTATTTAGCATATTTTGCAGCTCCCTCAGTGGCATCATAAGCAGATTATCACAGAGACGCAATAGTCCACTCTGTTTATGACACAATTATTCACAAGTTTTTTTAGAACATCAATTGATTTTTTTTAAAAAGGCAGTATTTCTAAGATGACGGCCAGTAACCATTACATTTTTATTTGAGCACTGAGACAAATTAAAGCTTGGTAGTACACTTAAGTCATGTACTTTGCCAGTGATGGGAACTACATTATTATTGACATATTTAGTCGAAAATCGCCATTTATTATAATGTATAATTTTTCCTTCCTGGCTATGTAAATTCAGTTTTATTTTTATTTATTTTCAGCTGCTTAATTGGCATCCAATCCTTAACACTGGTAAGAACATATTTTTTCATTTGTATCTGTAATAATAAAGTTGGGTGTCATCTGCAACAGCTCAAACTTTCACCCATGTTCTTGTAGTATGTTTGGTAATCCAATTGTATTAATACAAAATAAAATTGGACCTCATACACTTCCTTGTGGCACTCCTTGTTTCAGGAGTGTCAACTCCCAATCTGTACACAATATTTTCTGTCACACAGGTAGTCTTTCAAATACCCAAAAGCTTCTTTAGCAATACCAACCGAGTGTAAATCATTTAGAATTAGTTCATGAACAACTGTATCAATAGCACCATTGAGGTCGAGCAACACCAAAATGCCTATTTATCTTCATGCATCAGCGCATACAACAGTTTCTACCATTATTAACTGTTAAATATACAGTAATACTAAAGTAACTTTTAGGAATCAGTCAAATCTGTACTTTCAGCATCCACCCAGCAATTATTTCTCCACTACCCCAGGTTCCATTTACCCTTGTTGCCTATAACAATAATAATAATAATAATAATAATAATAATAAAAACCTTGAACTTTTCTCAATAAATTACCTTCTACACCTGACAACCTCAGCAACCCACATTTTGTAATTATTATAGTAATATTGTATTGCAGTGACATGAGGTCACCAGCTGCAAGGTAAACTAGTTAAAATAAATGCTTGAAAGAGTACATCACTCATAAACCTAAGAAAGGTCAATGATCAATGCAATGAGAAAGAAAATGAATGGCACAGCACAAATGGGAAAAAATACCATTAATCCTGGGAAGTAAAGCTACACTTTTGATCTCAACAAGGGCACACAGAGGAATAAGAAGTTTCCTTGTGGGACAACAGTCAGACTCACACGTGCACAATAGGGCTTTTATCTTTCAAGTGGGTGTAAGTGGGTCCCTATTACATGAAGTAAGGTCATTAAAGATTAACAGGTTTGTATAAAAGATATATCACTCATAATAATAATAATCAAGTAAATCAGATTAATGTTTTATCAATACTGATATCATTCGAATTTTACCAGTAAACAACAGTACTTATAGAGGATAATGAAAGTCAATTTTAGGTCAGTATGAATTAAATCACTATTTTTCTTTCCTTTTTTTTATTTTTACACAGGACGAGATAAGTACCATTATTTACACATCTCCAACTCTGTACAATAAAGCCGTTCACAATTTATACAAAAAGCCAATGTAAGGTTAAGTCAACCTGTATAACTTATCATTCGGAAAGTTGAAGCACCTTACTATTATTATTATGGACAGCTCTGTATAAAGTAGTTCACACCATCATATTGAGCCTCATTATCACGAAGTTCCAACAGAAGCGATGCTTTCTAAACCTCCAGTTAATTGGACGACAGAACTTTGATTCACTGGTCTAAAAGTTATGTATTGTAAGCCATATCAGTCACAATAACAATAATGCATCTGTATAAAATATCCTTTTTCCTCAAGCCCAAGGATTTCATACAAAATTATATGAGTATACCTGCAGTAATATGACTGTTACCAGTGAGAAATGATCAACATTATCCATCCTGTACAAAAGTATTATGACCAAACTGACAAAATGAAATGATAGATGGGAATGCTAATGAATTAACCATAACTGCTGTACACAACTGAAGGAAGAGAAGAGAACAGGAGACACTAAAATGAAGGAGAGATCTGTATAAAAACTAAATAGAGTATGATTTTATTTACACACATGTATTTTATCTATGATACTTATACACCTTCTTATACAAGTTTCATTTGGATTAAATTCCTTCATTTTTAAAAACAGTATAACTTACATTAGAAAATGGCTACAAAATAGGATGTCTCTGCAATGTATATATGGGCGGCTCAACAAGGTACTACATTGTTATAGAGTAATATAACCTTGGGAAAGAAACAGTAAATAGCAACTTTTTAAGTGCTGAGAGAGAGAGAGAGAGAGAGAGAGAGAGAGAGAGAGAGAGAGAGAGAGAGAGAGAGAGAGAGAGAGAGAGAGAGAGAGAGAGCTTATGGATTTGCGATAATTTATAGACTGGCCTAACAGAAAAATTGAACATACTGAGAGAATGAGGTGTTTCATTAACAATAAGGATGATGACGATGATGATGATAAAGTTAAGAGAAATGAAAATGTTATTATTCTGATGCATTACCAACACTTGCCACTTCCCTGTAGAACAACCATATTACTATCAGTTACACATCATTTGACTACCTAAGTAAGTGTAAAAATATTGCAACAACCTTGAATGACCCTTGAGCACTCTGGGCCAGTATGGGACTTCTGTTTTTGACACTCATCCATTGATGTCCCGGCATGGTATGCAATACAGTGCGGCACTGAGTTGGCAATTTGGCAATCTTGAAAATTATCCATACCTTTAAAAGTTACCAACTAAACAAAATTTTAACCTACAGTAATTCATGAGGAATACAGTAATACCCTCTGACATTTTTTGAGGAGTACGTTCCTCTGGTTTTACAGATGACAATGCATGTCTTACATCACATACCAAAATGTTTTCTAATGCAACTTCTGACAGTGAAATAATATGTAAGGGTAGTACAGGCATGATTTATCAGCAATGGCAGAAATATTTACGCCACACTGTTTCCACAAACCTAAAGATATAACTTTCCTAGACTCAGCTACAAGTTTCCATAGGCCGTTAAGGCTTTTTCACTTCTACCAAAAACCAAATGATAGTGATGTAGCATTTTAAACCAGAATATCCTACAAGGAAGAAACTTAGTCGAGCAACACCAACTTTTACACAGCTGGATGAGTGTAAACTAATCTTAAATGGTCAACTTCATTGGCACTGAGCAATGCTTTACCATTACAAAATAATGGTAAAACTTTTAGCTTATTATACAAATGATCCCTGTAAGTTTGAGGCCTGCAATGAAGGCTGAATTTTAAGCATGTTCTAATCAAATAAAAATTGATCAATAATTTGTACCTTCAACCATACTTAAAAGTTATGCTATCAATGGTAGTACCCTAAACTAAGATGTCGTGCATGAATTTAATATTTATTACAGTTACAATAACCTGTATTTGTTTGTTTAAATTCGTCTATCATGATTAATCATAAATTTCAACAACTGATATATAACATAAAAGTTAATTCTATAACTTTACAATTCCCAAAAGTATAGGACTTCTTTTTTTGTATTAATATTCATAATCACAATAACTGCTGTCCTGATTTACACTAAAGGATTCCAGTTTTGAAGAATATATATAAAGTTCTCTTGATGCCTGGTAAGAAGGGATCATATTTAAAAAATGCTGCTTTTTCTATTTGGTAAAAGAATGCCTACACAATTTCATTCTACTACATGCCACCCACACTTTCAGGATATGGAAAAAACTGAAAAACTTAAATCATGAAAAACTGAAAACTACCCTATTATGCCTCAGTATTTCCCAGATATAATATCCATTATAAAAGCGTAATACAAGTTTCCAAAACTTTTTACTAGCTGCATTCACTATTTCATTTACATTTCAAGATTTCATTAAGAGACCTATTTCTAAAATCAAAGGCTGGAAGACAAATCAATATATGATCTATATCAAGAAAAATAAAAAATCAGCTGGTATGATAAGGATTTATCTATTTAGATATGCTTTTTTTATATTCTGTTTCCTGTTCTCGGTAACATTACCAAGCAATTAACTTCCTTGCTGTTAAACTCATTTGGCAAAAATGCAAAAATTAACACATATTTCATACATTATAGGCGACATTTGGTCTTCTATATCATGAAAATGCTATTTTCCAGATCAAATTTCTGAATCTTGCCATTCATAACCTTAACTCTACAGCTTGTAACTGCAAAACAGTCAAATGAATCAGACACTTAATACCATTCTGGTCCATATTACAAATAGTTTCAGTAATCAGCTGCAGAAATAGGCAAACAATAGACTAATCTCTGCATCACTACTTAAAATCAATGGCAGTTCTTTGTCAGTTTATTTATGCATAAACTTCTCATGTTTTTTCCTTGCCCAGGCACAATGAGACATCTCACCATTAGAGAAAAATACTGAACTACATATTATGAGTAGCAGTAGAAATGAAATACAGTGCCTGTCAACTATATCCCTCTTATCCCGACAGTTAGCTAATTTCATACGAGCTCAGCTTGTAGTCCACAGATCTAAAATGAAAGTAACCTAAGCAAGTACTAATCTTAGCATCAACAAACACAAATCCCTCCAACTAAGATCATTTGCTACATGGTTGAAGCAAGAACTTTTTACTAAAACAAGACCTACATACTATGCTTTATCCTGTGGCACAGAGGTTGAATATATTCCACCTAAGGAATTTCTTTGTCATGAGAAAAACTTAAGAAATAAGGTTTCAACTAGACAAGAGGCATTTAAGAATTTTACCTAATAATTTCTTGAAAGGTAATGTTATAACAAAGCTGGCATTTACTGGGTAGCGTGGTGTTGCACTAGAAACAAAACGTGTAATTTTGCTTTGGCAACCTCAGGGCTTTCTGGATCTTAGGAACTGGCATGCAATCAATGTAAACTCTTATTCATACAATGCCACTGTAGGAGTAAGGAAAATGATAGGATCAAATACTTCAAAAGTAAGCCACGCTTGTAACTGAAAGTCATACCAACATAAGTCAATGCTATATAATAACTATTAAGGTGAACTCTTTCAGCTTTACATAAATCATAGCGTTAAATGCTTGACAAAAATTGTGTGGGTGGAACACTAACTATTACAATAAATAGTTTGATTCTACTGTTCGGATAGCCTGATCATTATCAGCAATGTTAGTCAAAGACTTTAAAATTGTTCTGTAATTAAATATTCAAAAACCATCAAAAGTTACAGGAACTGATTATTAACTATTCTACATAAAACATCTAAGTAATTTAGGAATGACTTTCATTTTCTTCACATAGTTTGGGTAACAGACATTTATAAACTATTAAACCTAATGTATGCATAGGACTCCGGAAATAAACTATTTTATCACTTGTATTACCCCTTTGTTATTTGTATAGTACCTGGATTTCTAACATGGAAAATATGAAAAGGACTCAACAGAAATACAACAGCCTGCACCTTAACTACTTTGGTAAAGCTGCAACTACTGAGATATATTCAACTTTTTAAATTACATTACTCGTCAAAGCAAACCTTATTTTCAGTACTGAATAGAATAAGAATTGCCTTTGAGATGCTTTTTATCATCAAAATGACAAAAATATTGGGATTATATTGTAAATTAGTTTGGTTCTATATTTTTTTTATATATATTAAACTATACAGAGGCCCTGGAGATGACTAATTCAACTTTGAAAATTACCTTTCCAGAATCTAAAGCTAAAATTGGTAATTCATACCTGAATCAACATTAGCACGTTGAATGGAACGAGTCCCTAAACTTAGGAAAACATGGACCAAAACATTCATTAAGTAAGCTCATCCTTCTTACTTTGGACTGCCATGGTTACCTGGGACAAAATAAGTCAATCTTGAAAATTAATTTCTACAATCTAAAACTAGGAATGACAGTAGGCTAATTTTATACAAAAAAAAATTCCACATTTTCATTGGGAGGAATCCCTACAATTAAAATAAAAAAACAGACTAAACTATTTATCCATGCAAGCTCATTTTTCTTACATCAGGCAACCACGGTTAAAATAACCCAAACAAAGGGATAATAATCAAGATATTTTTTCAAGAGATTTTTTTTTTTTACATTTCGATGACACTAATACATCATTAGGCATCGGTATTTTAGCTTGATGTTCTTACAAAATAACTAGAATCTTTAGACAATAACATCACAAAGTCATTACAATGGAAGCAATGTGAAATTTCTTACTGAAATTTACTTTTGCTTTTCTTATGCCAGCAAAACAAAATGTTCTATCAAAACAAAATTTCATAATGAACCCTACTATCTTAATTTTACTCAAAGTTTCAATTTTACAGCTAATCATTTGGGAATTCAGTATATAAGCAACTGAAGAATTGCTACCCCATTTCTTTTAAAAACCTACGCTTCAGTTGGCAAAACTCATCAAATTTTGAAGACCTAATCTCAACATAATAAAATCTTACTTTTCATTTAAGAGAAAGAGAGCTCTTACATATTTTTCTGATTAAACATTCTTACCAGTGACAATTCTTAACATTAACACTGAAAAATGTAAAACTGTAGGTCACGACAATATATATATAAAAAAAAAAAGCATGAGGTGGGTGCAAACACTCAAACAGTGCCAAGATTTCACCGAACAATTCTCTCTTGCCCCCTGTGCGCTTCCTAATTACGAATCGTTTCGCAATTAGGCATACATTACTCTGTAACAGATGCCATGACAACAATAAATATCAATGATGCTATAACAATTTGTGCAAAATGATAAAGGAGGGAGGGACAATTATCACTTTACAAGCTTGGAATATGACCTATCTCTCTAATACATCTCTCACAAAGGTAAATAACAAATAACTTATAATTTCAGAACAACATAAATCCTCTAAAGCCAATACAGTAATGAAATGGCAGGAGATGATGGCAACACTATCAAACCAATATGCTAAACAACCTTAACAACTGACAATGGCTGTATCACATGGACAAGTTTCACAGGGAGAGACTCCCTTAAGTTAATTAGGAACCAGGCTTTATGAATATAATTTAATAAGAGGGGGAATTACACTATAAAAACACTCCACACTGGAAAAAGCAAAGAAAATAAGTTCACTGGAAAAAACCAGGTTGGTGGAAAGGGAAGACAACTTAAAAGTCTAAATTTTTAAAGAGGGGACTAACCAGCAGACATTAAATGATTTGCCAGGGGTGTCTAAAGGGATGCTGTCAGAGATATAAAAATAAAAACTAAAATTTCTAGTCCCATTCATCTTATGTTCATACCCTTTAAAGACATCCCTTAATTACCTTAAAAATAATCTAGTTGTTTAAAATGAGCAAAATAAAAACTGGGCAACTGGTATTGTCCACAACTACATGTAATAATAGTACTGTACTGCAAATATATGTCCAAGTTCATTTCAAGTATGGCGCTAGTATTAAAAACAAAGCCAATCCAAACCCCTGGGAAATTTAGACATTATAATCTACTGTTGCCTTTGCAACATGTTAGGACATCATGGTACATTACCTGTTGTGGATGGTGCTAAGATGCTGTAACACAATGAAATTTGAAATTAGTAACGAAAAAATTCCATCGTAAGAACAACTTGCAAAAGACATTTCATAGCTTCTGAGCCATTTCAGTTTACACTGTTCTAAGGCATTAAAAACAATGTCTTTAATATACAGGACACGAACCAACTGTTCACGAAACCTCCTTGGTACCTGTTACTCCATGAAAAGCATAAATTTTCTCTTTTTCCCACCACTTGGACAAGTGTTTAAATAATGCCTTACTAGATACCACAAAAGACATCTTGTGATAGACATACAACACAAAAAGTCCTTTTGAAGTCTGTAGCCCAAAAGCAAATTCACGGCCACACCAAAAATATTTGTAGGCAGTGCAAGCCTTGGCCTTGATGAAAAATACCAAGACTTCGGCATGGGGTGGTCTAAAGGTGACAACTAAATTGCCATAATACGGTTGTGCACACACGAAGCACAGCTCAGCATGTGAACAAACACGCAACACCTGCTTTAGGTATTGGGAGAATGAGTGAGCATAGCTGCTACAGTGCACTAATGTCACTCATTATGTTCACATTTGCTAGCAGTACTTTCTAAAGGTGCCAACCTGCCCTGAGGCACATACATATGACCTGAGGCATAGAACTGACCTGACAACTTTCAGAGCTATAAGTGCTTGAGGCACAGAGGCATTTCCATACGAAAACAAGGCCCAATAGTAGCCATACACACCTGAACTGCTGTAACCCATCACAGTAAAGATGTACATTAAGTAGGACAGTGAGTTAAGGTAACAAATTGGAATCCTCACTGTAACATTTGCAATATGAGAACAGCAGTACTACAGACCACTATAAGGCAGACACACTAAATAAATACATATGAAAGAAAATAGAATAATAAAGTACACAGATGCCCCTTGTGTTACGTCCTGCATCTATTGATTTATTTCCTTTTTTTCTTTATTGTTCAGAATGTTGGTTTTGCATGGGTTACATACCCTCACACTCACTGGCATTCTTTCAAACCTGTAGTACATCCAGTCTCCATAAAAGTACTATGGTTTCCTTTCCTCTCCTTAAACTTTAAAGTTGCATCTTATTTCACTCCTAATCACAGAGAAAGATTACAAAATATCACACTTTATCAGTGATTCGGTTCCTCCAGTGAGAAACAAAGTGAATTGTTCCTCAAATGGAAGATTCACAGCTATGGAAGAGTTCTAGACGGGTTGACACAGAACCCCAACACTGCCTCATCAGGCGGGGTCTTGGGACAGATCTTTCAGAAGAGTCGATCGAGCATTCTTTATCTTGTCAAATCTTCTAATCAGGTGGCTATTAGTAGTCTCCAGTTCTTCTAGCCTACTTTGAGCATCCCTCAGCTAATTGAAGAAAAGAAAAAATTTTTTGGTAAAATACATAATGTTCACCAAGCTGTAATGATTTTATTTCTGAACCATGGTGCTAATGTTCCATATAAGAGTACATATTTATGAACCGTGGTGCTAATGTTCCATGTAAGAGTACATATTTAAGAACCATGGTGCTAATGGTCCATATAAAAGTAAAGAGTTCTACTTGTTCAGTGCTCTTTGAAGCAATTAACCAATCAGTATTTGCATAGCTGGTTTAAATCTCAAGTATGTGAAAAGTGAATATGAATTCTAACCATTCAGGCATTTAACTTCAAAAATAAAATATTAGTTAAACAGTGTTAATACACACACACTCTTTTGTGAATGTAAAAACTAAGGCATATAATTTTATTAAAACTTCAATTTTGTCAAAATGATGCAAGCTTATCCAAGTTAGTACAAAATAAAACTAAACAATGTTACAGAATGTCTCACTGGAAAATATTAAACAATTAATGAAATTCTACAAACATACGTCAAGGCTCCGAAATAATACATACTTACTTTAAAACCAGCTCATTTGGTTACTGACTTACACACTACATGAAGTTTTCTGGTTCAGACTGCTACTGTAGTCTACCAAACAGACAAAAAATCCAACCCAAGATATGAAAATTATCTTCATCCATTTACTGTTTAAACAAGTTATCTTATACCAGTCTATTTTGTGTATTACCAATTCAAATGACCCTCCATTTGATTTTGCTAAAAAAGATTAGCTTTTGAAATGAAAATTAAGGAGCTTGTTCATTTTTTTTTTTATAACAGACAAAGTACTAAACAAGGCTAGTTTTCTCCTTAGAAAATCAAGGAGCTAGACAGTGCAGTAAACCTTTAGTTCAGTTTCAAAGTGTGACCATAAAAATACCACATTCATAATTGTAATCATACACAAATAGAAAATTCAGCAGTCGACATTAAGGTGAATGATAAATGTGCCATCTATATCAGGCACTGACTGTTACTGCTTCAATTAATCAAAAAGGGAAAATGTGGCCACCCAACATTTCTATTGTGAAACAAAAAAATTCAGTGTTTACACCCTAAATAAGGAACATAATTACACAAGCACTGATCAACTTGACATAGATCCACACCAGAAAACTGCAACAAACTAGAAAACATGAAATAAAAACTGACCAAACCGTAATGTTTGTCAAAACCTGACATACCAGGCTAAACTTATTCTACAAGGGAAAGGATTTTCAACCAAATTAACTGCACCACATTCGCTAATGTCACAAAAAATTACATACTGTCGACCAGTCCTGTCATGCTTCAATTTATCATACTGCCTTTGGAGATAATTCTTTGTAGTTTCTAATTCATCATATTTTTGTGCGATATCCCTCAGCTGGTGGGGAAAGTTCCATTAACAGGTGGTGCCATATGGAACAAATCAAGAGACGACTGGTTCACATTTTTAGGCACAGAATTACACATTATCTGACAAAAGATGAATGCTAGCTACAAAGCTAACTGAAACTACAGGCATCCCCGGTTAACGGCGGGCTCGGTTAACAGTGATCCGGTTTTATGGGGCTTGTCTAGCAACGAAAATCTGCAATTTTCGGGGCCGAAAATCGCCGATTTCCGCTTATCGGCGCTGATAATTGGGTACTGGTGCTGATACATACCTAACAGAGGTGCTGATAACTCCCGAAAATCACAGAAATCGTCGATTTTCGGTTATCATCACACCCTCAGAAATGGAACCCCGCCAATAACCGGGGACTGCCTGTACTTATACTGTATACAAAAACCTGTAACCTAATTTAAACAGAATATTCTCAAATGAATCAATAGCAAAAAACCAAAGCTTAACTTTAACTGTATGAAGGAAAATATCCTACTTCATATAAAAACACAATAGCAAAATGAAAATCTTAGGATAGAACTAAGTCTAAGTAGATGCAGTTATTCAACAAAATGAGGAGAATTGAAGGTAATCTTCAACTATCATTTTCCTTGCATTAAAAAATTGCTATCATTTTCCTTGCATTAAAAAATTGCTTTCAAATTAATTCTGTTGCTAATCAAGCACACTGCATTATGAACAGTTTAGCATGTATTCACAAACATTTTTATAATGAAAGATGGAAACCTCTGCAACATATTTACATGTGCTGAACTTTTTAAGATGAACAGAGCTAAAATATTTTTCTCAACATAACACAACTTAAAATTGCCTGTAAATTCTATATACATTTCATCATACCTCCTCAAATACTTTTCTTTTTCTAAGGCCCCACATCCAAAAATTTTAGAAGTGAATTAAAATTACATATATTCTCACCTCTCTCTGCAACTTCCGTCTCTCTACTTTTAGTTCTTCTTCACTTTTTTCAAGTTCTTCTGACTGAGTCTTATATCTTGTTGACAAAGCATCCAGTCGCGCCACCTGTATCCAGACATTTAATGAACAATTGCATTTGGTTAATACAAACAAAAGTTACAATGAGGAACATTTGAGACATATATCAACCTTCTGCATTTTGGCAATAAACTATGTTATTTCAGTCATAAGTGCATCCCTTAATAATTAATAACTTATAATACAGTAAAACTTAAGAGAAGATTGAAGTAACTGCCTGTATAAGGAACAGATGTCATTTGAAATCAAATATGCCGACTGCCGTCCATCGGACTAAAACGGACCCAGCAACAACAGAGGAAAACCTTCAAGAAAAGAATATGCAACGCAATACCGACAAAATAGCAATAAAAATAAGAAATAAGTGCAGACAGGAAAAGAACACAGAAAACTGCAGAAATCTGTAGAGGAAAAGAAAGAAAACTGCAAAAAAATATATGAAGTGAAGCCCAAGAATACAGGAGAAATGGAAAACTATCTGAAGGCAAAGACAACATTTAGTACCCAGTCAGTGGACATTGTGAATACTCACGTTTGCCTGCAAAGTTAGCACTTCTGCTTCTGCCTTCTGTACTCTAAACTTATATTCGTTTAATGCTTTGCTTTGCTCCTCTGAAATGTTAAAATCACGTGATTATTGTCAGTTCATCAAAACATTAATGCAATATTCAAAACAATTCTATATGCCTCCCCATTTTCACCAGAGGGGCAGTTAAAAAAAATGTAAAAATTGAGGTCACTTTTAACACTACCACCTCCATGCTATAACAAACACATACCATGCAGCTACGAAAACACAGCTAATACTAACTTGCTTTTTCATAATCTAAACCATTTTCTCTTCTTCTGTTCTTGTTCCTTTCCTCTTCAAGTTCTAGTTTCAATCTTCTAACCTGGTCCTCTAGGTCATTCTTCTCTTCACCAAACTTCTTTAACCTTACATCTGAAAAAGGAAAGATCTGTTACTTATTGTGGGCTACAACGGCTGCTTTACAAACCTAGGAAGGAGAGCCATAACAAACTTTACAAAACCCCCCTTCCACATAACATATCCCTTTCAACAAAGAACAGTTTACATCATTTAAAATTCCCTTAAACATTAACGTTCTGTTACAAAAAATGAACCGCAAGACAATGAAGGGTGAAAGGAAGTACTTTGGTCATTACTTTACTTAATTCATCTACAGAAAACCATATCTGTAAATACAGACGTTAGATATGGGAAACAAAAATAGTTTATTTCTACTGACATATAAGTATTACATACATTCCATGACATTTCCATTTAATAAATAGATGGGACCAGTCTTACCTAATGAACCTTTAGCAGCTCCTTTTCCTAACAATTCAGCAGCTTCTTGAGAAAGAAGTACTTTCTTTACAGCTATTTTTCTAGGTGTTAAATCATCCATATCATCAAATTCATCAGGGTCAGGTGGCACTTCACCATTCTCCTCCTCTTCGCCGACCACAACCAAACCATATTCCTGTTATGAAATCATTGTCACAATGATAAATCAAGGAAGTAGTCTAATATACACTGTTAACAACAATGATAAAATAACATTCTGTTCACAATAATGATAAAATAACATTATATTTATGTCTAAACACATTATGTTTGAATGTGGAAGCAATAATATACTGTACAACAATATGACTGCACTGGATGGAAAATTACAGAACATAACTGCTTGAGTATGCAACCAATTTATTACATGAGCTGGAAGAAAAAGTGTAAAAAAAAAAAAAAAAAAAAAAAAAAAAAAAAAAAGTTAAAATCAACTATAGTCAGTTAAGTTTCAAGGCAGAGAAAGTAACAACAGAAGCACTCTTCAATATAAAGCAACTACAGTAGAGGTACCAAATGAAATGAAAGTCACGTCATATATCTGCGAAAGTTTTTGACAAAAATTTCATGGAAAAAAGTAATGATGCAATTGAAATTACTTAGTACAGTAAATCAAATCAAGATCTAAAACAAAGACACGGAAAGGTACATCCAAAAACTTGGGATAAATCTTGTCCAACAGGGATGGGCAATGAACAGAGAAACAATCCAAAGGAGCTGTTTCATGCAAATGACGTAAGAGTTGACAAGAGAAAGGAAGATGTATTGGAAAGGACTGAGTACTAGGATGAAAAGAGATTTAAAATCAATTTACATCAAACCAGGCTTACAGTAACTGGAAAAGAAACTTAAGAAAAAATCCAGTCAGGAAAGTGGCTGTGTGGATACTATGAAAGAGGTGAATTAAATGAACAAATATCCCACAGAATCAAAAGATCGGAAGATATTTATAACTAAGCTTAAATGAGCTGAGATGGAGAAGGGGCCATAGTTTTGTGTAAGGGCAAGCTTTGAAGATAGAATATTTGTTACTTTGACAAAAAGCTGTACTGATTTATTTATAAAATAAAAAGTAACAGCAGTCTATATGAAGTCGAAACAGATTCCTGGACAACCAAAGGTAAATCTATGATGCATATATAATGCATGTATTTCTATATGCAGCAGACCTCAAATTTAAAATAGTCTGAGATTTCAAATACTGAGACAGGCATGAGATGAAAAGGGGTTACAGAGTAGTTAGTCAGCAAGGTAGTAGATATGAAATTAAAAATAAGATCACCTTAATATCCAAAAATCATAAAGGAAGTGGATGATGACTTTGACAAGATAAAAATTCAAGTATAAAGTGAGAATTGATAACTGTGGTAATTCAAAAACTGCACTGGTTTGGATAAGTGACACAAAGGGAATGAGGAACAGTTAATCAGAAAAGAAGTAAATGTGAATGAAATAGAATTAAAACCATTAAGAAAGCTAATGACACCACAAAAACAGGAGACAGATGATGAAGACTAAAGATACAATGGGAGTTCAGGCAAAAATGAGCATTGGACAGTGAAGACAACTCTTTTTGTACTGAAACCCATAAAGGTGAAAGTTTCAATGGAAATTCTGATCTACTTGATCAGTAAAAAGAAACTGTACTACTGCCTACAGGTGCACTGCAAGCAATATATTTGCATTTAAATACAGCAAACCACACGTCAAGGAATATTGGGTTATATTTTGACAGCATGAGACATCTTGCCTCTTTATTATCATGCATACTGATGAGGAAACAAGAAGTCTTGAAACTTAATAACCTAATGTTTTATTTGTTGCATGTTATTCTTGTGCTTGTGGTATTATGTAGACTACAGAGAGATAATATATGGATATAGTGTAGCAACTGGGGAGAGATTATATGCTATGTACCAAGCATATGGAAAATACTGAAACTTACAATAGTCACGCATACACTGGATAACCAGCATTTTTCTATGCAATAAGAAGGTATCTCAGTTACTTTACGAGAAAAACACCAACTGAAAAGAGAGCACAGACAGGACAGAATTAACTACAACTTACTTGTATTAACTGATCCCTCTCCTGGAGCATCCCACGCAAAATTTTGACCTCCTCCTGCAACTTTGTTGACACTTTCCGTAGCTGTTCATATTCAGTACATTTTCTACGATGCTCTTTCTGCAAGAAAGAATAACAAAAAATATTCAACTCTTATGTCACACAGCTGGACCTTTATTTTGTATGATTTTTACAGATGATATCAAGATAAGTCCCACATGTAGTTGACTGTAAAAAAGTTGGCCACCTATATTTTCATATAATAATGCTATAAAACACAATGGCAAGCGATGAAGTGAGGGTTTATTTCTGAAAGTTAGTTGGGATAAAGAATCCCTGGTAATATGATTCAATTCACAATTACAAGATGGGTATGATTGTCAAAATCAAAATAGTTTTTCTAAAAGAATTCTTAAAAGATATTTCTTTTCAAGTTCAGCCAAACATGCACCAAAGGCATCATCTTGCAAGATTCAGGAGTGAAAACAGAGGGGTAAAGAATTCCACAATCTAGATATAAATGGCATGAGGAGCCAAGTCCAAAACTTATATCAACACAACATAATAAAAAGGGAAGTACTTACATTCAACTGTGTATGTGTCTCTTCTAGTTCTGTGTATTTGTCCTTTATTAATTCAACTTCGTATGTTAACGTAGATTTCTCATTATCTAACTGAGCATTAGTAATCATAGCTTTACGGAATTTCTCATCGAGTTCTTTTAATTCCGCCTGTAAGAAAAAAACAGGAAAAATACTTATACTGTACTGTACTTTACACATTAAAAAATATACAGATCATTAAAATACTTGAGAAAAAAAAATATATGAAGATGGTTACTTTAACCTATCTCCACTGATTACTTTAATGAACCACTGAATATTTTAAACCTATGCACAAGTAAGGAATAAAGTGATGTAAATTCTAATATACAGTAGAATAAATAGATTCTTAATAATCTAAGTTGAATAAGGAGAGTAGCCTATCTTCTATCATCTAGTACTATTCTATAATAAATATTTTTTTATGGACTGAAATATCTAAATTACAGAAAACAATTACAGATACCAAATGAGAAAATACCCTTACGGATACTTATCCAATTTACTGACTAAAGTTGGAAATAGAAAATTACTTCACATGTCAATATATGGTTTACTAACCTAAGAAACCATTTCAATGAAGGATTAAGGTATTTTACAGAAATCTTACCCTTAACTCTCGAATGTTTGCTGGAAGAGCAGATTCATCAGTGGTTGAATCCTCTGATGAACGCCTTGAACTGTTGAGCACTGCTGTTCGTCCAACTGTTGTTCGAGCTGCAACAGTAGCTCGCGGTGATGGTTCTGCAAAATTCCAAGTTACTTAAAAATGTGTTAACACAAGGATACCGGGCAATAAAATTACTGTACTAAATTGAAATAATCTGCAGTTACCAAAATAAAAAAAAAAAAGAAAAACAAAGTTTTAAAACAGTCTTGAAGCACAAAAGGAAAGTCTAATATAGAATGTAGGAAGGTCATAAATACAAAATACAGTACTTTATCTTACGGTAAATACTTCAAGATCAAAGCAGCTATTAAAAGAAATGTATGTAAGATCATCAAACTAGAAATCAGTCGGCTACAATATGTGTGGCAAAAATGTTAGTTCGATTCTCTAGGACTTTAGGATCTTCAAGACAACTACAACAAAAAATAGGAAAAGGGACAACAGTAAAAGGTTTTGAAAAAAAAAAGGTGACCCAAGGAGGAACACAAGACATTAAGAATACTAAAGAAACGATGACTAATGTTCACATAAAAAATGTGGAGAACATTCATAATTTGTGGCTGATGGGGGCGATGGTGGACAACAGTTGATAGGGATATTATTAAGACAAATGCAGACGAAGGGGATTTTGAAGGGCTGAGGTGTCATTAACAAGTAGAACATTTAGTTACTTCAAACTTAACCAATCTTCTTCCTCATTACCTTCCTCCTCCTCTTCCTCATCTTCCTCCTCCTCTTCTTCCTCTGTCATTGAGTAATAAGGACAATTCCTTAGCCAAGTAATCACTTGTCTCATACAAAAGAAATTGACAACGAGAGCAATACCACAGATAATCACAATGAACACCAGAGCACATTATTATTTTAAGCTCTTGGAATTCTAGTTCAAAATGTGGTTTTACTCGACAGATAGTGAAGAATAAAGAGAACTGCTCTCCCAAGGGAAAGAAAAAAAAATTAAAATGGAGAAATTCACATAGGCCTCATAGTAGAGCATAATTCTATATCAGGTTCTATATACTGTACTACAACTGATTTACCTTCACAGAAAACTACTGAAAAATATGCAATCTGAAGAAATACAAACATAAAATGAATAAAAAATTGCACAGCATGGGAATACTTTGGTGACAAGGATTTCAACTTGCAATTAAAAAGAAAAACTGATCTTTCTCTACAATGAAAATAGTATACATTAAGTTTCTCATACATATGAAAAAATTAAATGAGGTCACAACAACAGAGGCGCTACCTGAGTGAGATGTTCTACAATCAATAGCAATTAAGGTACATACCTAAATCACCTTCACTCTTATCTTTGGTCTTTAAATCAAAAGCCATATGGCTCCTCCTCTAGACATATAAATGTTAATATCCAGATTCTATTTTGAGTACGTCACGAAAGTTCAATGAGTTTATTCAGGACATTCGCCCATCTAGCAAAGATCCAAAAGCTTAAAGTGAAAAATATTTCAAACCAGAATTGTTCATGGTGGCTAATAGACTTAGAACACAAAATTAAAGATCTATAACTTCAGATTTTCTAGTTTCCTATTTTGTTACACAGATAAAATACAGTACAGTGTAAAAGTGCAAACATCTTAAATAACACTGAACAGTATTAGTCAGCACTCACAGGAGCAAGTACAGTATGCCAAAATGGAATTCACTACACTATGGCTACTAGAGCTGTAAAATGAACAGCCTTCCAAAGTCAAGTCAATAATAAGCAAAATAATAAGAGGTAAAAGGAAGATGTTTATGGGTACATATTTTTTGGTTGACTAAAATGCTGCTTACATAAGGAACTGAGGCTTTCTTTTATACTAGGCAGTTCCTTTGTAATTTACCATAAGTGTACAGCAATAAAAAATGAGTTTACAGTTAATAATCATATCAACGGTTGATGAACTTCATCACTTCATCAGCTGCATCCTCTTCATAAGATTTCTGTACTATTAATGTATATGGAAAATAGCAAAATGTATATAACAAAGGGACACACTCAAATTGTCCTTTCGAAACAAATTAAGGTACAGGTACACTGGTAAGCTACTGAAGCCCATAATAGAAGGGGTGTCATAAAAACCAACACTATATGAAATCTTTTTTTGTACCATGAGATATAAATGTGTTTTAAAGTCCTTAACTTCTAAAAAGACACACTTTCCCATTTACTACAAATGCACAGACATTCCTTTCAGGAACCCTCTTCCTGGCAATCCTCTCATTGAATTTAAAAATAACAAAGATCCTGAATAGGAATAAGACCCATCAAATAATAACTTACAAGAAACTTTAAACATTACAACGAGCTGCAAGTACAAACAACACTGAGCTAAATATGACCCATGACAACTTTTAAAATACGTGTATAATTCTGAGTACTGTACTAGACCTTAACCCTGACTGGCAGAAAGGTCAGTTACCATGGAGCTAACAAGAGCTTATGCCTTTCTCAAGAGCATTTACTTCAGCACTTGCCTTTTTAATTACAGATGGATATGAAAAAATTTCTAGTTCTGATATTTCATAAAAAGCTCTTTGTAAACTGATGCTAAAGTCCATTTGCACTACTCGCTAGAAGGTACGTATCACTTAGGTCAAGAGTAACTGGACTAATAATGAACCCGCAATTGATTCTGTATGAACTTAATCCATTTTTTGTCCGGTAAACCCGTTTTCAAAACTAGAAGATGCACCAATGGAACACTGAATTACTACTGCACAATAAGACACTGCTGCTGCTTATACTGGTATATCACTCAAATATTTTAGTCATACCAGTAAGGAAATCACTGCCTTAACCATTTACCATGACAGTCTTCTGAGATACAAGTCCTTGAGCCCTTTACAATAATCACTGAAAATGAACTCGCCACAGATTGACCGTAGCAATTTCAGAGCAGTCATGAAAATTAACACCTAATTTTTCTCCTTGCTAAGAAGTGGAAAACATTAAGACCTCACTCATACAATAAGATCTTACTCATAGAACGTCAAAACCTAAGAAATTTGACTGCTGCAAAGACATGCTAAAGGATTGGGCTAGAAAGAAACTGCTACCTCTGTGGTGCCGGCAGTTGTACACCCTAAGAAATAGCAGTGATACTGCAATACTTACTTTTAAATGCTGAATAATTAACAAAGAAAAACTAAAAGGTAAAATAACACAGCTAATAGACAAAATGAATAAATTTCTTGGTCTAATTTTCAGCAATTGCTCTGCAAAGTAGCTTAACTCACCTGCAAATGATGGAGCAAACTGTTTCTCCTCTTCATTTTCCTGATCTTGCTGCTGCTTTTCTAGTTCTCGGAGCCGCAGTTCCCTCGCTTCCGCTCTTGCAGCTCTTCGTTGAGCTAATCTTGCTTCAGCCTGGGTAAAGAATGAAGGTTACTTAGTTTCCATTAAATTTTGCATCTTACAATGTCTATGATAAAAACTCTAAGAATATGATAATTAACAGAAATGCATGAATATGTTTTGAAACCAAAGTCAAATTCTAAAAACTTAAAAGTATTTAAAACTTAAAAGTATTTAAAGTGCAAAAATGAAAACACAAAACCAATTTTAATCTAAGTTGACTGTTTCTGTTTTATCCAATTAACTTCACAGATTTAAACAAAGCATAATTTTACATAATAAACTCACCACATTACAGTGTAATTCCGTATCTTAATACAATCTTTAAATACTGTTCAAAAGGTAAAACACAATGCCTGGTAAATGATCTAACAGAAACTACCAATTCTTCAGATCAATTCTGTTATACTTTACTGACCAACAGTGTACTTTTACTAATTTACCTTTAGCAAGTGGAACACACTGCTATGTTGCAAAAAGCTTGCAACATGAGACAAACCTCTATTTATCCCACATATCAAAAGATGTTTCCTTCCATAAAAATGCTGTCTCATCAATCAGCATTCATTCTAATGATGTTCTAATGAAATTCTCCAGACATCACCTGAATTTGTAATGCCATCTTCATAAATCAAATAAACAGTACACAATACACAACAGACATCAATACCAACTTACTTCCTCATGAGACATAAGCACGGCCTGTTGCAAAAAACGTTCTCCAACAGGATCTGGGCTAAAGACCTCTTCGGTTTCTTTTAATGGAGACTTGTGTCTAATTTTTGTGGGAGATGTACATTTGGGTGATGTGACACCTTCATCTTTATTTTTCTCACCCTCACTTGGGATGATCACTTTAAGATTACCACCTTGCTTTGGACTTGATAAAGCAGGCTGAGATTTAGAAGTTTCTAAGCTAGTATTTACATCAGTAGGAACTTTTTCAGGGAGTTTAACACTTTCACCACTACACTGACTTGGGGTATCTGAGTCACTAACTACTAGAGAATTTTGATCCTCCTCCACTGAGTTTACAGTGTCCCTAGAATTTTCAGTTTTGTCTTCTACAGTTGAAACTTCACTAGGTGGTGTGATCATACCATCTTCTTCACTATCTGCAAATGAATCGTCTACTACTTTTGCTCCACGCTCCTCTTCAACATTTGCACGTACAATGGCTCCTGGATTAGGGGAAACTGGCAGACTATAATAACCACTATCTTTGATGTGTTCCGAATTTTCATCAGAAGTGTTCAAACGACTTCCCGATGGGCTTCCTTCCTTCGTATTGCTATCTGAGGTTTTCTCACTCACTTCTGTGGATGTCTGTTGCTGATCAACATCAATGACATCAGTTGGATGAATGTCATCACCACTATTTTCAATCATTACATTTCCTGTTTTTTGTTTTCCATTAGAATGAACATTTAAGTCATCATGGACTGAAGGGCTATCTATATGAGACTCAGCAATATTCTCAATAGCAACCGAATTGTCTGCACAACGATCTACACTATCTTCAACCTTGTCCCCATTGTTACTGACAGTCTTATCCACAGTTGATTCCTCCTCTTCAGATAACCTGTCAAGTTCTTCATCCAAAAGATCATCTAATTCCTCATTAAAAACATCACTAGAAGCAGCAGAGATATTTGAAAGTTTTCTGACAAGCTTCTCTGAACCCGACACTCTTCTTACCTTACGAACTTCCTCAAAATCTGAAGACTCTCCTCCAAGACTAGAATCAAGTTGAATAAAGCCCCTTGCATCTTCATATTCAGAAGAACCTCGCTTCCTGTTGTAACCATGTTGATCAGTGCTATCACTATCTATTAAAGCAGAATTTATTGCTTCTGGTCCTAAGTCAGAAGAAGCGTGACTAGTTTCAAGGTTTTGAGATTTTGTGTCATTTACAAAATTCTCTCCTGGCCCTTGACAATGACCATTCTTATCATCATCTTCCCAGTCCTCCTGAGCAGAATCAAAGTCCTCATCACTGTCTTGACTACTGGTAACATTTTCACTTGCATGTCTTTCACTTTTTCCAATACTTTCTTCTTGTAATTCCTCAGCTTCATTATCAGTGTTTACATTCTCTGTACTTTCATCATGAGATGCCTTTTCACATGCTGACAAATAAGATGTCTTTTCTTCACTTATACTTCCGATTTCCTCATTGTCAGAAGAGAAGCACTGTTTGCCCGCACCTGTTTCAAATACAATATCATCAACTTCCATTTCTACATTTTGCTGAGCTCCTGTTGAATACTCAACATCTTCAAAACCTTCTTGTTGATCTCTCTTCTCCACAAGACCTTTATCATCACACTCATTTTCACCATCCTGGCTATGTCCAGAACTGGTAACAGAAACATCTTGGTCTGTTTCTTCAACACTAGATTTTGTGTTTAATTCTAAAGATCCTGAAGAACTTCTGTCACCTTGCTGATCATAATTCAAAGATACATCTGTTTCGTTATCTTTTGATCTCAAAATCTCCCCATCAGCTTCTTCATTATCTCCCTTGATACAATTACTTTCATCGTAAATATCTTTATCAAAAGCACCAAAAGACCTATCGTGCTCCTGTGAGAAAGACTCTTCAACAGAGGATAGGACTTCATCTACAAAGGAATGGTCCTCCTGCAGTCCACCTAACTTGACAGTTCCGTCGTCGTCCACGTAGAAATCCTCTACCTGGTGTATCACAGCCTCTTCGGGCAAATGACTACTGACTTTCCCATTCACAGCCTTCTTCTCCTTAACAGGCTTCACTTTTTTCTTAAGCTTCCCAGACTTTGAAGGGGACAGGGACGACCCTACCAAGGCTTCTCTCACTCGCTCCGTTTTCCCCTTTCTCTTGGGTTCTTCTTCATTGGATTCATCATCTTTTCCCTTTCCCTTCTCCTTCTTTTTGAACATAGGAAATAGCTTACTCATGCTGAAAAGCTTTCTAGTGCTTGTTTGTCATTCGTTTTCAATTTTCAAATTAAGCCTGAAGTAAATGATTTTCAATCACTTTCACTATTCACATTTGCTATTTTTACTATAGTTCTGGGATAGATAAATATAATCTGTATCTGAAAAGGTTTTAAATTGCATAAATGAAAAGGAACAGTAATGGAGAAAAAAAAAAAAAACAGGTAATATACATGATAAGTACTGTACCAAATTTTAACAAAAACAGGTAATATACATGATAAGTACTGTACTAAATTTTAACAACAAACTATTAATAAAAGTGTGCTTTGGTGATAAATGCTCAGATGATGATAAAATGGTTCTTAAAAATGTGTACAATTTTACCTAAAACATGTATCTCAATATATTGTATTTAAAAAAACTTACACGATGTACAATTTTCTCTTCCATACTTTTTCTTAATTTCTTTCCAGCCTTGTACAGCTCAGGACACCAAGTGACCTGTTATACTGAAACATTAAAGTATAAGACTTCCAACAAAATCCTCGACTCGTAATGTCACCAGCTGTTTCCCAATTCTGATATAAAAGCCGGTTGCAAAAATGTAAACTAAAAAGTTTTTCCAACTTCATAATCTCAGTTATAAAAACAGAAGTTAAAAATTGCAACACAGATCCACCAATCCACTGCTCTGAGAAACAAGTTTACTTTGTATATAAATAAAAAAAAAAATGTTTTCTGACAAAGTTGAACTTTGAAAACTATTGCTAACCTTATTCATCGCCTATCTGTCTAGTACTTGAAACATACAAAAGCACTCCAGCAAACGTGCAAGACCTTTAATATTAAGTAAACGAAGTTAAGGCCAGTATTGCAACACAGCTTAGGTAATGCTTACATGTTTGCAATACGAGAGTGCGAGCTACGGGGGAGATACAATGACGAATTGCACAGAAGGCCAAGATTAAGTTTCCTGTGGCAAGAGTGGTAGTGGGGCTTGAGGGAAGGGGGAGTGGAGGAGTTCTTGCTCTTCCAGATTCAGTTAACTAAACTGCGTTTATAAAATAACTCGCAGCCAATACAATATTATTATAATTTCTACTTAGTGACAATGAATTTATCTGAAAGATTACTTGACATCTATTGAAGACAGCTCCCATTTACAATATATGAAATAGACATCTAGTTTGTAAGCAGCTCTTATAACTGCAACAATGACGCAGATTAGTTAATACTCGAGTATTCTAGAGCACCTGAAACATGCATAAGAATAACTACATCTTTTTCTAACACTTAAACACTGTAGTGCAATGCTTAACTGTACACAATCTGTGTGTGAATGTGTGTGTGTGTGTGTGTGTCATCCAAATATGCTCAAGTATAATCATACCGAGTGTCTGAATAAAACGACGTTAAAGCAAGTATAATCATACCGAGTGTCTGAATAAAACGACGTTAAAAGTCTAAATATCGAAAAAACGTATGAAGAAGAGACTTGGCGGCGACACCAGTAAGTCAAGTAAAGAAAAACCCCTTGCCATAAAAAATAACAAAAAAATAAAAGGATAAAAATCCGAGTAAACAGTTATGTCATGGGGGCCGGGCCAGTCATCTCCCAACACAGACAACGCAAACAGTTCTGACAAATGAACGAGGATTAGGTTTTATAATAGGGGCATGACGAAATGTCGTCACCTCACCGTTGCCCATGATAATGAAACACTCACGGCCAAGATGCCCAGTTACACTTCGATATGATGAAAATGATGACGACGACGACGACGACGGTTGGTAAAAGGATGATAAATAAGATTTTCCAGAGAGAGAGAGAGAGAGAGAGAGAGAGAGAGAGAGAGAGAGAGAGAGAGAGAGAGAGAGAATGTGACCTGATACGTCAGCAGTAACAATGTCTTTCGATAATTTCTCGTTTCCCGTTGGGAAAATACAGGTATTAAACGCGCAATAATACCCAGTAGTATAATGCAAACATTTTACTCCCGTATTTCAAATTGAACTCCACCACCGACTCACATACTGCTCGGACAATCACCGAAAACTTCGGAACAAAAGCTTTAATTATAATAATGAACTTAAGTTAAACACGCTCCATTTCAATAAATATAATGGGGACTCAAAAAAATCCCAGCCAGTGACTGCAATGCACCAACACGAACGCTATACACGCAACTGACTAAAAGGAAAGCTTAAAAGCATAAAATAATTAACCAAATATGCACGCACGCATCCACCTACCCAGTTGAATACACAAACCTTCTGAAACGTGAGTGCATGTTCTGACCTCTACTGTCACAAAGCAAAAAGTTCACATATATAAAAAGTATCATTACTAAAGTATGGTCAAGCATATGCGATATCTGAAGGTAAATTTCATCAAATAATTATTTTCCAAGATTCCGTCGGCAGCCATGTTTACGTTATCATGTTCACAAGGGAAGTCGAAGGTTCTTCACGATTTACGAGGTAGCAAGGTCTAGACCTCGCGAGGTAGCGGGAGTAGATAAAAACTGACCAGAATGAGTATGCCACAATGATTTTAATATTCTTATGAAACCGTTTATAGTCCAAATGTAGTTTTTTTTTCTCGATACTACAATCCAGGGCTTGCAAATTTTCCGGCGTTCTGGAGCGTTTTTCCCAAGCGGGCGGCTGAAAAGGGAAATTTCGAAACCACACGCTTCACACATCAGAAGGATCAAATTAAATGTGACTCCTGTACGTTCACGCGAGACGAAGAATTCCGAAACAAACACTAACAACCTTCTGGAGCCACAGGTGTCTAGGCTACACAACAGAGCAGAATAGCGTCAGTGTCCAATGTCCTCACATTAACTTGCGGCCAATGAAAACTTTCCGTACAAAAGTGAAGCGCCAATTTTAGAAGCAACCAAAGACATTTCCAAAAGACCTATTTTGGATTAAGTGTTCGACAGTCTTCACTTTCATTCATCACTCTCTTAATTGCCCACACAGGCTGACGAAATCTTAGGAGGACGATGTGCCAGTTCACCTGGCCCAACAGCTTAATCTAGAGCACACTGATAACATCCACACCAACAACTACGTGCCTACTTATTTTTCCACACCTGTACTTCCCCAAACATCTGTTCAAAACACAGGTGTTCGCGCTATGACTACCGCTGGGAGGGGTCAACTATACACAAGCAGGATGGGGCTCGCTCATTTTCTAAATTTCTCTCTTTGTCATTCGCTTCTGCATTAACAAAAAACTTGAGAAAAATGGCCCGAACTTCCACTTGTTCGTGCTGAAATCTTTGAATAACAACTTTTTTTTTTAACTACAAATATGCCAGTCTCAGTTTGATAAAAATACCAACGATAACATCAACACAGGTAGACAAAAGCCAACACCTGTAAATGAGGGGTGATTCATCCAACAAGTGCCCCACGTATTGCTAAATTATAATTTCCAAATCAGAAGCATTAACTTGAAACATCTGCGTCCTCATTTTCGAAGCACACATTAAACGTCGCAATGAGTCGATTGTACAATAAACAATAAGCTCCCAAAGCGCCTGCAAGAACTTACCTCCCCCCCCCAACCCCCGCCGCCAACGAAGCCTATTTCACCCATCCCAAGGAGGTTAGATTCCCCATCCATTCGCCGCCCCCTCCCTCTTCCCCCTTAATCCACATCCCAGCAGACACGATCCAAATCCAAACACAATCTTGGGATGCAAAAATGGATTTACGTCCCCCTTGAATTTAGGGATTCTTCAGAATAAAGACTAGATAATCCGGCTAAACTCCAATCCTCTTGAGAGAGAGAGAGAGAGAGAGAGAGAGAGAGAGAGAGAGAGAGAGAACACCTGGACGGACAGGGCAGGAACGACCTTGAGTGCTACACCCACACCTGAACACAGATCCATTCTAGGAGGACACCAGGGACAAAATATCAGCATCATGCCTATCCCCGTCCTGCTTACATCTCTCTCTCTCTCTCTCTCTCTCTCTCTCTCTCTCTCTCTCTCGTTTGTTACTTAAAAAGGAGATATTTTGATGACTACGTAAAAAGAAAATAATAACAAAGCATTTGTACGTAAGTAGAAAATAACAAAGCATTTGTACGTAAAAAGAAAATAATAACAAAGCATTTGTACATAAATAGAAAATAACAACAAAGCATTTGTACGTAAACAGAAAATAACAACAAAGCATTTGTACGTAAACAGAAAATAATAACAAAGCATTTATACATAAATAGAAAATAATAACAAAGCATTTGTACGTAAAAAGAACATAACAGAGCATTTGTACATAAACAGAAAATAATAACAAAGCATTTGTACGTAAAAAGAACATAACAGAGCATTTGTACGTAAACAGAAAATAACAAAGCGTTTGTACGTAAAAAGGAAATAGCAAAGCATTTGTACGTAAATAGAAAATGATAACCAAGCATTTGTACGTAAAAAGAACATAACAAAACATTTGTACGTAAACAGAAAATAATAACAAAGCATTTGTACGCAAAAAGAAAGTAATAACAAAGCATTTGTACACAAAAAGAAAATAACAACAAAGCATTTGTACGTAAAAATAAAATAACAAAGCTTATGTTATATCCTTCACTACATCAGACCAAAGGCTACTTTAAGGAAGAAACGCTTCCTCCCAATAATAAAAAAATAAAAATAAATACATGAATAAAGAAGGATCGAAATATATAAAACAACGATCACATGTATCATAATTTATGAAAATACAGACACGTGTGAGTCTGCATGTGCGTGTGATTACGACAGACGGACACACGGAGATCAGGACGCGTTTCCAAACGGCATTGTTTTACTAGTTCCGCAAACATTCAATTGTAACGAAAATCCTTGATGCAAACAAACATCAAAGGTTATTTTTACCTTTTCACTACCGTTTACATTACAACAACAACAAGAGATTTTTCTGTACATGAAAAACAATTACAATAAACATTAATTTTTGTATACTAAATGAAGTTTTAGGTGTAAAGACACTGGGATACGTACAGATAATCGAGTCTAAAAACAACACAATAAACAAACTTGAACTTAAATACCGGACAAGCAATAAAAAAATATATACCTTTATACGTATAAAAAGGCGTTAATATACCTTCATACGCATATAAAGGCATTAATATACACGAATAACGTAACACCAACAAGCAAAGAAGACAAACAAGGTCTTGGTCCAACTCGCAAGATTTCAAAGTACCGAAACAGGTTTTGTATGCCCTCAACTGCCAAGAATTGGAATGATCTCTCCTGCTTCCGTTTTCCTTCGTTCTTATGATATTCCTCCTTTTAAAATCGAGTCGACTATGCAGTTAGGATACCCCAATTTTGCTTACTTCTTCTTCTCTTTAAAGTCTGTGCTACATACGTGTATCAGATAGCTCGAAGCATCGGTATTGGCAAAATGAAAACATAAACGAGAGAGAGAGAAGAGAGAGAGAGAGAGAGAGAGAGAGAGAGAGAGAGAGGGGGTGGGGAGGGCAGTCTCTGACCATGAATCAACGCAGCTCACAAGAAGAAAAAAATACCCGTTATGGCAAAACAAGTACAGGAATTGAGCGTGGTGCCCCAAGGGAGGTCATATTCCACCACTCATGCAATAAAGGTCATGGCAGGTCAAGAAGTTAGTGTGCAAAGGGAAGCCCCTGAGAGAGAGAGAGAGAGAGAGAGAGAGAGAGAGAGAGAGAGAGAGAGAGAGAGAAGTACAATCCTAGTCACCTACATATGACACCAAAGCCGCCATATCCTTCAAAATATTCAGCAGTTACGATATACAAAAATAAATCCGAACGCTTCACTTTCCTCTCTCTCTCTCCCCTAGTTCGGTACTTCAATGAAAATGCGAACAGGCTTCCGCTCATTAATGCATGAAGCTTACAGCGTGTAGTCTCGTTTTGTATTTTCACGGCAAACCAGTCCCCATATAAAAACACAGCGTGTATGCAAGGTTACAGCACTATGATTGTCAACAATTTGGTAATTTTTCCATGCACATGCATATACGCAAGTATTGAAACAGACGATAATGGAATACTCCCTTATAAACATAAGAAAATCATTTATCCATAAAATTTATTTTTTTCCCTCTCTCTCTCTCACGCACACACACACACACACACACACACACACACAACCGGGTAAAAAAGCATAAAAGCATAACATATTACACGGACCTTGCCCTATATTCCTAGAATGCAGTTATGGTCATTAAAAATAATTAGTCCGTTCCAAATATTGCATATGAGAGAGAGAGAGAGAGAGAGAGAGAGAGAGAGAGAGAGAGAGAGAGAGAGAGAGAGAGAGAGAGAGATAAACATTAACTCCTTCGAGTGACATTAGCTTAATTTCCAGAGCGACAATATGAAGAATACATATTTTTTTTTTATCCACCTTTGAAAAAGCCAAAATTTGAAATACTACATTAAATGAGCTTTTCAGCGTTACGCTATTTCTCCAATGGTTTAAAAAAAAAAAGTAAAATCATCTGTCACTGCCACAATCACACTCACAGCGTTAAAACCTTGGACCACCTCACAGCCTTTGTATCTGCGCAGTTAAATCAGCTTTTGGTAAAAAATGACAAAAACTGAATACCACAAAAGTTTTGCAACATTGCAAATGGTTTTAAACAAGCAAGCTCAATGCAAGAGTAAACATCAGTCATAAACGAAGAAAATAATATGTTTGGTTACAAATTACAGCCAAAGATTACTCTTATTTTTTTGAAGTTATATTCACAAGCACGTTCCAAGCGAACTAAACCAATTACCTCTTTCACTTGCACATATATTTCAAACGAACAATTCGAACAAACCCTGTTTATGTGTTTGTGTGTTTGAACGTGCCAGCAACAAACATCAATGAACATTAACTTCCCATTACTGTAAAAAACCTCTATAATAAATTTCAAGCCATACACCTCCCCTCATTTGCCTCTCATAGCAATTACCCTCACAAAACCTCCTAAATTCCTTCAACCCTTTTTGCCTGCGTCCTTTTCCTGGTGAAAGGCGAACTTAGCAACAACAACGACGGGCGACGCAGGCAACGAACACCCGCCCGACCGACGAAGGGGGGGCTGCTGTAGGTGACGGTGCCCTTTTAAGTCGCTGGGCAGAATCTGAGTCAAGGAGATGCTCCCCTTATACGTCAGCCGGAACTGCATTGGCGATGAAGATCACGTCCGAGATAAACACGCGGCAGCCGAGGCACAAAAGGAAGGGAGAAACTCAACGGTGCGATTTTGGTGGTTCTCGATAGTAAAGGCGGTTTGTTTTTAACAGAGGAAACTGTGTCAGTCTTCGTGGGTTTTTCTTGTCAACTTACGTACGTCCCTCTCTCGGTTAGGTGTCGGGTTGTCTGTCTAGATTCTAATTAAGCTATCTCTCTCTCTCTCTCTCTCTCTCTTTCCTTTTGCTTGTTTGGTTGTGCCTTCAATGATACAAATCATTTTCCACTGCACGTAAAAAAAATCCATAACACACAATCTGCATTACACTCGGTCACATTCCAGCAATCAAGAAACATATTACCCATCTCTCTCTCTCCTTCTTCTTCTTCTTCTTCTTGTGGTCAAACCTTACAACTGGTGCTAACCATTTTCCACTACACATAACAAAACCAAAATCATGCAATTTGCATTACACAGCAACTCCGGCAAAAAGGCACATAATCCGCCCATCTTTCTCTCTCTTCTTCTGCTTGTTTGGTCAAAACCTCAACTAGCGCCAACCATTTTACACTGCACGTGAAAAACCCTCATCACGCAATTTGTATTACGCTCAGTCATACTCCAACGAAAAGGCGCATAGGCACCCCCACACCACCCTCTCTCTCTCTCAGAGTGAGATCAACTTATAAAAACCAGTGACACCTTTGCCACTCGAACTTCCCTCAGTGAAACCTGATTCGTCGCCGTTCGGGAAGAAAACAAAACCCACAATCGCTTTCTCCTTTGCAATCGACTCCATCAACTCTTTTCGGATCATAGAGAGGTCTTGTTACCTCTACCAAACACACCTCTTTCTCTTTCCCAGTAATCGCAATTACCTGCCCCGGAACAGAGGTCAGGTGACTCACTGCAATCTTGAGAGAATTAAAATGTATAATTGGTTCCACCCAAAAGTAAGGAATTTTTTTTTAGTAAGTACTAATACCCATGTCGACCATCTTTCTCACTCTCCAACCCATGGTCTAAGAAAGAGGCCATGCTCCAAGCAGTCGGCAACCCATGACAGATGACTGACCACCAAGTACATACCTTGCTGCGCTTAATAGAAGAACAATGAGTTTTCAATCGTATACGCCCATAGCGTTCCTTTCTTAATGGAGATCATAGGTAAAAACTGTTTCGTACAACGCCTTGTGTGTGTGTGTGTGTGTGTGTGAGAGAGAGAGAGAGAGAGAGAGAGAGAGAGAGAGAGAGAGAGAGAGAGAGAGAGAGAGAGAGAGATTGTATTTATTATGATAATGCTTCGAATCACTTTTTAGAGCATCCTAAACCAGTGTTCTTCAAGATACTTTTTACCTGACGAAGGGTTCGTGAGTAAAGAGTTCCAGGGATAATTGAGGTAACCGTAGATAATTACCTTAATTTCTCACATGAAATAGCATAGAAAATTAGAGTAATCGCGACGATGAAAAGGAAGATGTCGTTAATAACGAGGGTATGGGAGCATTACAAGGGCGAAGGTCACATGGGCGGCGTTTTGTTTTGAAAGATAAATGACAAAAACAGGTTTGAGATAAAAAAAAAAAAAACTCGCCAGCACCAATTTCAAATTCCATAAGAGTGCGCTCTCTCCATGACCATGAGATTCATTCTCTCTCTCTCTCTCTCTCTCTCTCTCTATGAAGACTCTCCAGTTTTTTCCACAGATCAAGGTGTATTATCCAGGTGCATTTACTGAAACTTCCTTGTGGCTTAACCAACACCTACGCAAAACCAATCCTGGCTTTACAAATAAGTTAAAAAGTTAAACACTCTGACTTTAGAAAGAAGTTAAAAAGTTAAAGTTAACCAATCCTGGCTTTAGAAATTAGTTAAGTTAAACAATCTGGCTGTAGAGAGAAGTAAACAAATTAAAGTTAACCAATCCTGGCTTTAGAAAGAAGTTAAAAAGATCAAGTTAAAAGTTAAAAGGGCGACCAATACCTCTGCTCCACTGACTCATCACACAGATAAAAACTTATCTTCAGCAACATTCCTTTCCCGATAAGAATGCCCCACTTCAAGCGTCCATCACAAACAGGAGAGGATATCTCTTTTTATCACTTCCAAGTGATTTCAACTAGAGGCCGGTGGGACTGGCAAACAATTTTTTCACTTTTTTCCCTTTCTTCTTGGAGTTACATCTACCACCCGCCCCCCCCCCACCAAAAACTCAAAATAAGTAGTAACTCATTTCCTGCAAGATCACTCACCCTTCCCCTTCCACCTTTTCATCGCCCCTACCCCCCGCCAAAGAACATCCGTTGTTACTAAGTGCTATCATAGTATGCTTTCGATAAAAAAAAACCTTCACTCTTATTCTCACGACTGATCTTCAATCCTACTTCAATCTTAGACTCATGGTTTTATCACATTCCTTAAACTAATCAGTTATACCCATGACTCACTATCTTAGCATTATCATTGCTATCTCATATTTGTTCAGATTTTAGAAAAGTCGTGTATTTTCCTTTATAATTTTTGAAATCTTATAATTTTTAAATTCTTTCACCCTCATTATTTCTAATCTATTTTTAGACCCTGGTGATTTGTAACCTGATTAACCTACATAATTTCCATCTTATCATTTTACCATTATGTTATCATGAATTTTTGTTCACCTTTATTTTATCAACACCTTTTACTTTTAATGTCATTTACTGTACCCTTACTCTTCATCATTTATTTCGCCGCAAATTTTTAGTCTCAATCATTTCGTCTTTTAATTTTCAACCTCACTTACTCTCAGCTTCATTGTCTTACATCTTACATCATCGTTCATCTCATAATTATCACTCGATCTCTTCATTCTAGGGAGCAGTCTTGCAGTTCTTCATCCCATAACCATCACTCATCTCTCCCTTCTCAGTAGCAGTCTTGCACGAACTGCTAAGACACAAACCCTGGGAGTGACAGATCCCTCTCCCAAGGCCACGCAATGCTACACTTTCTCCACCGACATTTGCATGAACAGAATGCATACTTTTAATTTCGCAAGCTTCTCTACAAACATCTTGCTCTGGTCGACTTCACTTTGAAAACAACTTAGTATTTTGGAGTGGCTGTTCACTGTACATAATTTTTTAATGTTAAGAAGCAAGCGTTTTCTGTTTTTTAATGTAAAGAAGTATCTGTTTATTATGTTATGTTAAAAAGTACGTGTTAAGGAGTAAGTGGTTATTTTCACTTTAAGAAGTTACCGGTTTACTTTTTTAAATGTTAGGAAGTGTTTTCTTTTTTAATGCTAAAACTTAAATGTTTTCGTTTTTACTGTTAAGAAATGTTTTATTTTTTTTATTTTTAACTTTAAATGGGTGTTTAATTTTTCATTTTTCATGTTACATGTTTACTTTTTAATGTAGAGAAATAAGTGTTTCGTTTTTAACGTTAAGAAGCAAGCGTTTTTATGGCTTAAAAATATCAACTATATGCTAAATTCCTTTTACAAATTCACGTCTAACATTTTTAATATTCGTTTAAGAGCCTCAGCATTTTCTAACAACGTAAGAATTTTAATCATTTTTATAAATGGTCTATGGTGCACATCCCACATCTCCCAGCAACATTTACAATCTTCTGTTTAATTGCACCACAGTAATCAATGAAACAGGACGCTTTTAAACACAATAGCAACAAAACAACAATCGAAAGCACTCACAATAGACCTTCAATAACAATAAAAAAAATGGACAATGAAGCGTAGCAATTCAAAACAGCAACGCGAATAAAAAAAAAAATATCAATGCGATATAATGCTACAAAGGATTAGAGTCTCGCCACAGAGAGAGAGAGAGAGAGAGAGAGAGAGAGAGAGAGAGAGAGAGAGAGAGAGAGAGAGAGAGTTGCTCAACTACTACTCCTCCCATCCATGCCTTCCTCCTCCTCCTCCTTCTCCTCCTCCTGTGCAATTGCAAAGAGGCAACCTTCAGGACCCCCTTCGACCGAGGTTCCAGCACCTGGTCTGAACGTATTGCACCAACAACTCTGCCATATTTAAATCACAGTGTAATTCCTGTAACAACAACAACAACAACAACAGCAATAACAACAACCTTAAAAATGAGAGTCTCGTCTAGCAACAGCGGCCCGACGGTCAAGGAAAAGCGAGCATCTCAGCTGACGCGTGCAATTGTTTCTTTCATTATCAATGGGGTTTATCTGAAAATATCTAAATCCTTGGATGAATTTACAGATTACAATACTGTACTTTACACAGATGGCTTAATTCATGGCATTGAGGCATTTTCCGCTTGAAATGTTGCATGTTTTTTTTTTTTTGCATTTTCCGCTTGAAATGTTGCACGTTTTTTTTTTGTTTTTTTTGTTAGAAACTTTCTTTGGTGCGTACTGGGGAACAGAAAAATGACATGGATCAGATGATCATTACTACTGTCAGTACTTAGCACTTACATTAGCAGAGCATGCCAAGAAAAATACTAATACAAAAATTACAAATCGAATTACCATTATTAATATTATACCTTTATAAATACACTTATGCAACAAGCTAGTTAATCTACTAAACTGGCTAGTAACTGTTCAATAAATGCATGAAAAATGCATATAGAATAAAACAAAATCAACAAAATCAACGAAACAAGACGGCTTGTCCGGAAGAAACGATGGAATTCCGTGTCTTGACTACGGAGAAAACAAATCAAGTGGGTTTCATAACACCGAGCCCTTCCCTTGGAAAGCAAGGGACCATAACGTACATCACCGAAATGGAAAGATTCTCTCTCTCTCTCTCTCTCAAAACATGGGTTGGAAACCTCTTGAAGCATCTGCCCAACTCCTTTATATTTTTTCTCTTACCTATTATGGTTGCCGAGAGAGCAGCCTCAGCCAAACAAAGAAATGGCAGCATGCTCACGCTTACACGACCAGAGAGAGAGAGAGAGAGAGAGAGAGAGAGAGAGAGAGAGCGAACATCCCGGTTACCCGAGCTTTTCTCTCAGGAGGTCAAGTACGAGAAGGCTTTCACTTCGCAGGATCACACAACTTTAAACCATTCTTTAAAAATTTCCCCGGACACATTTGCTCTGGAAAATTACATTTTAGCGGCTCGACGAATCCACATTAAATTACGCTTAACAAACGGGAAACAAACAGAGTTAAAAAAAAAAAAGTTGGCAGCTGACAAAAACTCGAAAGAGCTATGACCAATTTCACCCATTTCACGCGACAAGGGATCGTGTAAATTTCTTTTACACAGCGACGACGGAACGGACAATCCGACTGTATAACCTAGACCTTGGAAAGGAGAGAGAGAGAGAGAGATACGTTTCTGGAAGGGCTTGACGGTGAGACGGAAGTTCACATACGTGGAAAAAAAATAATACAAAAGAATAAATGGACAACAATCCAAAAGCTTTGTTTAAAAGTAGTAGCAAACAAAGAGCAACCTTGGGAAGGATGTCGGGCTAGAAGGAACGGGTAACGGTGCTTAAAGCCGAGTTCACACACACATGCAAACTTAGCCCATTATAATTAGGTTGTATTAAGGGAAATAAAGATTAGGAACAGAGAGAGAGAGAGAGAGAGAGAGAGAGAGAGAGAGAGAGAGAGAGAGAGAGAGAGAGAGCACTTGCAAACTTAGCCCATTATAATTTGAGGGACATAAAGGGTTGTATTGAGGACATAAAGATTAGAGAGAACAGAGAGAGAGAGAGAGAGAGTCTTACGAATGGTTTTGCCTCTGCGGCGTGACAACTACCTCATCGAGGCTCTTTTTTTTTATGATATACATTTTAACGGAAATACTGATCACTAACACCTGTCCGCTAGCTTCCTCTCTTCGCCCCATACGCTACCACAATAGTCTATTAACAATCAGGTCTTCAAGAAAAGCAGACAGGATTATTAGGAAACGAAACTACATTATCCATCCTCACCCGGTTCGAGAACCGAACGCCAGTCACTCGGTTTGTGAGCAAAGCACGCTACCACTGCACTTCGAGGCCATATGACAAAGCGAGAGAGAGAGAGAGAGAGAGAGAGAGAGAGAGAGAGAGAGAGAGAGAGTCAGAACGACCTTATAGCATTCCAGTATAATCTTTTTTTCTGAAAATTTCGAATGTAATTATATATATATATGAATATATATATATATATATATATATATATATATATATATATATATATATATATATATATATATATATATATATATATATATATATATATATATATATATATATATATATATATATACACATACACACACACACATATATATATACACATAAATACACACACACACACACAAAAAGTTAAAGGAATAGAAGCGACTTAAACTGACGAATCGTTTTTCTGGGAAGTCAGACGCTTGCAAGATGAACCGCAGTTTCCCGACAAAGCATATAAATAAGCAGATACGTCATCTACCACAAGCGACAATTACGAAAGAGCCGAAAGTCTCCTTTTACTTTTATTTGCCTACAACTCAAATGGGTTAGAAGTAAATAAAATCTTATCAGTTCTGCCGAGATAAATGTTAGACGTTGCCATCATAAATTGATAACATTTTTTCCTTAAAATTCTGAGAGAGAGAATGTTGTACCGGCTGAGTTTAATTACCATATCAGGGAAGTCGCAATAGCACAGACGTATATGACGACCGCTTGGGTTATTCAAGTTCTCGTAATGTTTAAGATATTAAGATAACTTATCTATGTTTTATCTTTGAAATACACTGCTGTAGTTATGAAATCTTAAGTGATACAATAGCTCAGGACATTTATAAAATCCAAGAAGCATTTTATATTTAATTCTTCATCGTTTACTGGTTAAGAATGACAATGCCACGCCGAGAATGACTCAAACGATTTGACCTTAAACACGAACTTCAAACACGTATATACACTTCCTCTGTCCTTTAAGTTTTCGAGTAATATTTTTTTTTATATTCCTCAGACTGATTGATTATATCTATTAAAACTGGCGTCGCAACGTCTAGGTTCTTGACGCCTTAATAAATTTAAATAAAAAACAAAAAATAAGTTTAAAAATAATTTCATATAAAGATATATATAAAAAATGTACACTCATATTATCAATACTTACATATATTTCATAAGTATAATTTAAATTTTGTTGAGGAGTCCCGCCTCCCACATAAAGCTATATAACTGCTCTACAATCCTCTCCGAGAGAGAGAGAGAGAGAGAGAGAGAGAGAGAGAGAGAGAGAGAGAGAGAGAGAGTATACCTTAGTTTAACCAGACCACTGAGCTGAATAACAGCTCTCCTAGGGCTGGCCCGAAGGATTAGACTTATTTTACGTGGCTAAGAACCATCTGGTTACCTAGCAACGGGACCTACAGCTTATTGTGGAATCCGAACCACATTATAGCGAGAAATGAATTTCTATCACCAGAAATAAATTCCTCTAATTCTTCACTGGCCGGCCGCAGACTTGAACACGGGCCTAGCAGAGCGCTAGCCGAGAACTCTACCGACTCTCCCAACGAGGAGAGAGAGAGAGAGAGAGAGAGAGAGAGAGAGAGAGAGAGAGAGAGAGAGAGAGAGAGAGAGAGTAATTAGTCCCGGTTCCTAAGAGCAGTAAGAGGGAGGGGAAAAAATTCCACCACTACTGACCCAACTCCGCAGCTGCCTTTTTCCCCGAGTCCTCTTAGTAATATTTATTGCTGCTATTTCTACCCACTACCACACATTTCCCCCCTTTCCGCCACAATTTCCCCTACGTTCTTCCTAGTCCAGGTATTTCCCCCCTTAATTAAGTGTTGTTTTCCTTAAAGTTCGCGTCTTTGTCCCTCTTCTCCTTAGTTTACTTGATTCTGTTTTTCCTGGTTCTGTCCTTGTTCCACATTTCGTTTATCATCCTTTTTTCAGTGACTCATGTCTACATCTCTTGAGAATTCCCCCTGAAATTCGGATCAGTTCTGCTCATCAGTGATGCAAAGTACCTCCTCCTTTTATTCTTTCCACTAGTAATTTCAGTGTGTGTATATGTATGTGTATATGTATATATATATATATATATATATATATATATATATATATATATATATATATATATATATATATATATATATGAAAATAAGAAGGCCCATAAAACACTATTTAAACGTTGAAACCATATATTTCGGGCACTTGTTTCTGTGCCCCTGTTCACTGGTAGAATATGGACAGGTGGAAAGTTACAATGGTATATATACAAAAACAAGAAGGTGTGGCCTTAGGCCTCCGATGTTAAGGAGGTGGCGTTTCTTAAGAAGGAGGAGATTGACCAAATTCCCTAGTGGTTTTTGGCCTCATTAGCTCCCGTTTGGCGATGGATTTGGCGGTCGCGTTTCTTGGGTCATCTTCTTCAAAACGGGTGCGAGGATTAAGGTGTCAATGGCGTCCGATTTCCAATGTCCTCCTGACAGGTTCATATTGTTGGTTTGATTGATGATAGCAGATTCAGCATCTTTCTTTTGTACGGACAGCTACTCTTGAAAACCAACTCCGCCCCACTCCAGTTAATGACATGCCCTGTATTTCTAATATGTAGGAAAATTCCCGAACTCTCCGAAGCGTAACGTACTGATCTTTTGTGCTCTGTTATTCTTTGCGAGAGCGATCTACCTGTCTCGCCTACATAAATGTCATGACAATTACTACACGGTATCTTGTAAACTCCGGCTTCTTCCCTTTTGTTATTTAAGTATACGTTAACGAGCGAACTCCCGATGGATTTGGGATAATGGAAAATGAAAGGATTATCAGAACTGAGTTGCTCGGTGGCCTTTTGGATGTTTTCATCGTATGGAAGCTTTATTTTGTTGTTGAAATCTATTTGTCTGTTGTGAGTGGGACCTCTGTAGTATATTTTATTTGCTTTATTAATAGCCCTCTCGATAATGTGTGGTGGATAGAGCAGTTGCGTTAGGTGTTGGCGGATCGTGTTAAATTCTTGATCCAGGTACTCATTTGAACATATCCTAAGTCCTCTGAGGAATAGGTTGCACCTACCATGATTTTTACGGAGACGTCGTGGTAGCTTAAGAAATGAATGTAGGAGACAGCGAAGGTGGGTTTTCTATATACTGTAAATGCATACCTGTTCTGTTTTCTTATGATCAGTACATCTAGGAACGGCAGTTTTCCGTCCTTTTCCCATTCTGTTTTAAATTTTATGGTCGGAACTAGCGAATTTAGCCTATTAAAAATTCCTTAAAGTCCCCAGCTATTGTCCCAGAAAGTAAAGATATCATCTACGTATCTAAGCCAGATCATGTTATGGGGTTTGATAGACGACAAAAGTTCTGTTTCGAAATATTCCATGTACAAGTTTGCTAGAAGGGGTGATAGGGGACTTCCCATGCTACAGCCAAATTTTTGTTTGTAAAAATTACCATTGAAAGAAAACACGTTGTTAGTTACACAGAGGTTGATAAGTTTTAAAGTTTTATCTACGCCATTGACACCTTAATCCTCGCACCCGTTTTGAAGAAGATGACCCAAGAAACGCGACCGCCAGATCCATCGCCAAACGGGAGCTAATGAGGCCAAAAACCACTAGGGAATTTGGTCAATCTCCTCCTTCTTAAGAAACGCCACCTCCTTAACATCGGAGGCCTAAGGCCACACCTTCATGTTTTTGTATATATACCATTGTAACTTTCCACCTGTCCATATTCTACCAGTGAACAGGGGCACAGAAACAAGTGCCCGAAATATATGGTTTCAACGTTTAAATAGTGTTTTATGGGCCTTCTTATTTTCATATTACACTGTAGTATTACAGGAAAAGACATTCATATATATATATATATATATATATATATATATATATATATATATATATATATATATATATATATATATATATATATATATATATAATTTATTTATTTATTTATTTTATAACAAAATCCATGTTTTCGACACTAAGTCAATTCAATAAATGCGCAGCTGAAATTTTCTGCCAATAAACCTACAAATATACACCTTCAAAACACTTTCTAACTCCGCATCTCACGTAAGAGTATAATTAGCAAATTACAGTCCGACACACCACTGCACAGCTCGATAACACGAACACACACCTTTGTCACTGGGCAAATACTTCCCCTGCATTGCTGTCAGTGGTGAAACTGCCCTCCTAGAGAGAGAGAGAGAGAGAGAGAGAGAGAGAGAGAGAGAGAGAGAGAGAGAGAGAGAGAGAGCCTCTAATCTCATTTAAAAAAAAATCTTTCAAAAGGCACCATATTGTCTTCACACCAATTCATCACGAACTCAAATGATACCACCCCACATCCACATATCCCCTCCCCCTCCCGCTTACAGTTCCAATATCTCCCCAGCCACACGAACCACCAACGCCCAAATGATTATCCACCCTCCTCCCACCCCCAACCCGCAACCCTTGGGGGCACGGGAGCCATGACCTGCTTTCGGCCAGGTCGCTGTCGCCACTCCCCACAGACCAACTGTGTATTCCTGCCCTCAAACGCCCAAGATTGATGGTGCCCGCTGTTTGGAGCAAGAGTCCGTGCTGGCATACAGATAACCTGATTGAATGCAAGAGTACTTCAAGATTCCACTTAATATGACGGAAATTTCGTGAAGAATCTTCCCAACTTTCACTTAAATGCAACGCTTGGTTTTTGTCTGACTGGAAACGCTTACGCATGCGCGTGCACACTTTACATTCTTATAACTGTCTTTTAGGGGTTTTCAAGACTAAACTGTTTATGCAATCTCCAAACAAAGTTTTTAGGCATACTTAAATAATGCTTGGGCTGAAATATGCACAGTCCACTGGTCAAATTTACCTGAAACTTGTCCAGAATTTCCATTAGCCATAACAACACACTTTCGGACTTTCATAACAACGCATAAAATGTCAATCTGTCTGCATGCCTTCGCCTGTTCTAAATACCTGCAGTATATGACCCGGAAAAGCAAGAATTCCGAGACGTAATTCCGGGTTGGCTGTCTTTGTTTTGAAGCAGCTCAACACAACACTGCCTGCAATCAATCAGCACGCAATTGAAGGCTTAAACATTCCCTATCGTGCCGCCTCGACACGAAAGCAAAGGCGCGCAGGAATGTCCAATTAGGCGATGGTGGTAGACCACATTGGAGAAATTACAGTATAAACCAGTCAGAGTCTGTTGACGGCTGGTTTTGTGATGATAAGGGCGAAAATAGGTGTCCCCAACTCGAGTCATTGTCACCTACTGCCGTGAATTATCTGTCTCTATCAGGTGAAGGGTATAATGACTTCCTTTTATCCAACAGCAAAATTCGATGGTTACACGTTGCGTGCGCAAATCGACTTTCTCTTTTTTTTTTTATAAAAAAAAGGGAAATTAATAAAGATATGAGGAGAACAACAACAGTGAGAATTAATGAAAAAAGTCTAAGAACTACAAACAACAGACAATTCACGTTAATGAAGTCTGTACGTAGCCAGTGATAATTATAAACAAATACACAGTTTCTACTTTGCAATACAAGGAAATCCCAATACTCTTCCTAGACCGGCCTCAGATCTCTCTCTCTCTCTCTATTTTTTCCTTAATTAGACGACTCATCTTTTTCGAAACTTTCAACTTTCCATTCCTGCGACAAAAATATACCGAAAACATTCGCCCATCCGCTGGCGTTCCGGATCTCGGTCTCAATATTCGGCTACATTCACAAGGGCTACGAAAATGACCGTCTTTCTCAACTTCTGTACTGCTACAAATTATGTACGATAACGTCACTGATATAAAGTTAGTTGAATCAACGAAGTCAACAACAGTTTTACTTGAGCTATGCATTCCAGTTTTCCTTAAACCCCTCTCTGTTTTTCTGTATTTAAAACTCTTCTGTTTTTATGTATTCAAAACTCCTGTTTTTCTGTATTTAAAACTCTTCTGTTTTTATGTATTCAAAACTCCTGTTTTTCTGTATTTAAAACTCTTCTGTTTTTTGTGTATTCACAACTCCTGTTTTTCTGTATTTAAAAATCCTTTGTCTTTCTGTATTTAAAATTCCTTCAATTTTTCTGTATTTGAAAATCCTTCTCTGTTTTCCTGCACGGAAAAAAAAAAAATTAACATAACCTCATCGGCTTTGCTTTCATATTACATAGTGTGCCCAACTCAAAAACATCTCCCCAAGAAAAACATATAAATATATAAAAAGTAGTAAACAGATAAACGTGTCATGTACCAGAGGACGTGTTCATTAGTTGAAGGAAATGAACCTCGCTCAAAACCTTTTTTTCGTATTGGAAGGAGTCATCACCATTTTATTTCACGCATTTCCAATAGACATTTTTTGCCAATGAATAAAGTAAGCAAAGCAAAACAAATAAACAATCAATTACCATCTCTCCTTCTTACACAACAGTTCAAACCACTGATTCGTCACCAATGAATATTTACACCAATGTTCTGCTTCTCTTTTACAATACAATATAAATCTCTGGCGTCTTCTTGACACGTCTAATTTATCTCAAGTCATACACAGAATCACTTGAGGCTCTTCTTTTACTGTAGTCTATTGTCTTCGGAGTACTGACTTTCTTCCAATTAGAAGCGATGAGTCGTCTTTCAATTTTAAAGGTAACCCTGGGTTCTTAAATGCATCTCTTTAGTATACACCTTGTCCAGGAACATGCAGTTATTATCAAACCATTAAATTTATTTTTTAAGTTTCGTCCCTACCATTCAAAGCTCATTCAGATAACAGACTTCCCCTGTTTCTTAAAGGGGTATTACGAAGCTTCACGATTTTATGTACGCCATCCCCTTCTGTCTGGTACACAATAAATTTTCACCGGATTTTTCATAATTACGGCGATCCAACCCCTTTGAAGCTTATTATTGGAAATATAAAAAGTAACTCTTCGACGGCAATCCTTTGTCCTCCCATTCTGTACGTGCATCCAATTCGCCAGTCTTTCTGGCCAGTTTTTCGATGAAAAACGCCGGTTTTCAGAGCACCCGCTTTCACTCTCTCTCTCTCTTAGATATCGTTTCCCAATGCGGGAAAAACTGGCTACACAATGCCATTGAGCATACAAACCTAACTCTCTCTCTCTCTGTCTGTCTGTCTGTCTCTTAGACATTTAGACATCCTTTCCCAATGAGGGAAAAACTGGCTTCACAATGACACTGAGCATACGAACCTAACTCTCTCTCTTAGATATACTTTCCCAGTGCGGGAAAAACTGGCTACACAATGACACTGAATATACAAACCAAACTAACTCTCTCTCTCTCTTTCTCTCTCGTCTGCTTCTCTTACTACCGACGCCCCACGTGGCCGTATTGATCTCCCGGCGTCATTCTCCCCTCTAGCACCGCAAAACCAGCCAGGACTTGCGTCTACGGGCAAAAGACCCCCCAACCTCCCTTCTCACACCTTTTCTGGACAGAGGGAGTTCTGCAGCACTGGAGACTTTTAAAATTCTTCGGTATTCTCGCTATCTCCAGCTACGTAACAAAGGGCGTTTGTTCAGCCGACTGTTTTTGACTCTCTGTAAAGCGTGCCTGTTATGACATTCTTCATAAATGGCTGCATTTGTGTGCTGAATGAGATACGCGCTACCGTGAATATTAAAGAGATCCGTGTGCAAGCAAACAAAGAGTGTGTACCAGAACAAAGAATGAATTTGCATACACAGAATCTACACAGAGTAAAGGAGGATAGTTTCTAAATTTTACATCTATATAAGAACTTCCGTGACATTAACTGCAAGGTACATGACTACGCAACAAAATATTTAATTTACAAAGAAACTGCATAAATGCTTTCAAAATAATCTTAGATGCCTAAAACATGTGTGAAGAAATACAATACATGGTATATATGAAAACAAGTGATTCGAATGTGAACACAAGTAAATTGACAGAGACGTACATTAAATCAATACACCATGTAAATAAGGAGAGACATTCTCCGATAAAATACATACCTCATGCTTGGACATATTTAAGAAAACACACACAATACATTAATCTTACGTGACAACTTGCAAATACGTTTATCAAACGATAAAAAAAAAAATCATGTAAAAAACATGGTCAAAAGTAGAGAGCAAATTTTAATATAAAATTAGGCAAATTTTAATATAAAATTAGGCAAAGAAAAAAAACCTGTATCTCTTCAGCTGCATAGGGCAACGTAAACGCTACGCACACAAAACATTCAAGGAAAAAAATGACAACTGCAATACCTAAAATGTACAACATCGAAGTGCGTATAATGTTTACATCGCGACAGAGATAGACCACGAAGCGACTAATAATGACAACTTTTAAAACCGGTCCTTCCCCTTTTGCGTTCATGTAATACAAATGCTCTGGACTTTGTCCTTAACAGTCAAGAGAAAAATTGGACACAGAGAGCCAGTTTACACCTAATTCCTGCTTTGTCAGCAATCTTAAAACGACCCCACTAACAGCCGTGGTCGGCTCCTTTTCGTAGGAAAGGAAGGAATAAAGAATTCAGTCCTAAGGCCAAGCGCTGGGACTTACGAGGTCACTCAGCGCTGAAAGGGAAATTTACGGTGAAAACGTTTGAAAGGTGTAACAGGAGAAAAATAACTGTTAGAGAGGGTGGAAAGCCATATGGAAGAAAGAGAATATGAACGGAGGTGCAGTAAAAGGAATGAAAGTGGTTGCAGCTAGGGGCCGAAGGGACGCTGCAAAGAATCTATGTAATTGCAGTACACCACGTGAAGTGCACTGATGGTGCTACCCCCATACGGGATCCAATTCGTACGACACAGTGCCACACCATACAAGGATTTCGTACGACACAGTGCCACACCATACAAGGATTTCGTACGACACAGTGCCACAGCATACAAGGATTTCGTACGACACAGTGCCACAACATACAAGGATTTCATAAGGCACAATGCCACAACATACAAGGATTTCATAAGGCACAATGCCACAGCACACAAGGATTTCGTAAGGTACAATGCCACACATACAAGGATTTCGTAAGACACAGTGCCTCAGAATACAAGGAGACGAGGATCTTGCTACATCCTTATGCGTTAGGATGTAATGGGCGGACTTTATCCCTCTCTCGTCTCCCATTGCTGAAGTCGCCATCTCCATTACACTGTATCCTACTCGTAATGCACCGGGTATCGCTTTCCGTCAAAGAGAGTCACAGTCTCTCTCTCTCTCTCTCTCTCTCTCTCTCTCTCTCTCTCTCTCTCTCTCTCTCTCATAAAACCATCGTCATTCCCAACGCCTCTCTCCCCAACAGGGACAAGTGATCTTGAATTCATCTCGACAATCAGATTCTATCGCTAATACAATTACACCGTCACCATCAACGGCAAGACGTCACCATAGCGAGGAATTTTTGGGGGCGCCCGTGGTCGAGGTTTTCATAAAGAAATTATTTTGCATAATAGGACAATTTCTTTTGAACTATACTTTGCTTCTACTATGAGAAAAGCTCATCCGCGTTCTGCATAATGCTTTAGTCTCTCTCTCTCTCTCTCTCTCTCTCATATTCTTATTCCTTTCCAGTCTGCTCTCTCTCTCTCTCTCTCTCTCATTCTTATTCCTCTCTCTTATATATACATATATACATACAGACATACATACACACAAACACGTTTGCAAACTAGCGAAAGACATCCCAATCCATATGCGGGAAAAAATGGCTTCTGTAAACTGTTAAGTATACAAACTCTACACATTAACCCCTCCCTTCCCCCACCAGTAAATAGCGCAATAAAAAAAAAGCGCCTGATTAAATCTCCCTCTCCCCCCTCACTCCCCCATACTTTCCAGAATCGATACTCGCACAGACAACTTCGACCCAACATCGTATTTGACAACAAAACTCCCCCGCATCTCTCTCTCTCTCCATTCCTCCCTTGTCAACAGCTGTGTTACCATGGTAACGCGGTTTGTTATGAATATCGACAGATATAACATATGCGAGAGAGAGAGAGAGAGAGAGAGAGAGAGAGAGAGAGAGAGAGAGAGAGAGACTTGCATGGTTTCTGCTCGTCCATCGCTTCCCATTCAAATCAGAAGACGAGACGGGCGATCATCATTCACGGCGTTCTGAAGGGAAATTAAAAACCCAAATTGCTGCCATTATGCGATGTGGATTTGTGATCATCCTCCCCGATGCATCGCTTTACGATTCGTGATCAAAAGGACGAGGCATCGAGGGAGTTCGCTTTCATGCTTGCAAAGCCGTGATCTAAACATTTCGCTCGACCTTTTTAATGGCATTGAAAATCATAAATTAAAAGATGTTGAATCAGTATAATTCACAAGTTTTCGTACACACAAGCACCGTATCAATCAGTTTATTATAATACAAATAAATATGAGTTATCCTCATGTATAATGGGTAGGTATCAAATATAATTAATATCTACACACGCATCGTCATTACAAAGACTGAATCGACCAAACGGATTTTTTAATCCATACAAGATATATCTAAAAAAAAATTTTTTTTGCGAGTGCATAATAGGAAATCATTGCCATCGACCACTTACATCACATTAAACTCTCGTTGGGGAAAACAACTGCATAAATCACGTCACTGTCTGCCGACAATATTTGACTTAAAAACACAAAATAAAAAGAGCCTACTCTATAACGTAAAACTACTTTTTCAATAAGGATGTACAAGCGCGGCTGGAGGGTCTGTAATCACTGCAGTTTTTTAAATTGTTACATTCTTCCAATTCTCTTCCGCACTGCAATAATACCGTTATCTTCCGCTTCATTAGAAATATAAGAATACCGTAATCATCCGGTACCCTGAAATATATTCAATTTGACAAACGGAGTTGGTGTTAAATCTCCAATACGGCTTGCAATTCGAAGCAAATTACGAACTCCCTGTTCCACTCTTTCTTTTTCATTTTAATCGGATCACCTTGATATTTCATCTGGTGGACTTCAATCAAAGGACGAAAGGTAAGAAATCAAGACCAAAAAAAAACCAAAATTAATAAAAACTACGAACGGGAACCTGATTCAACTGTGTTAACCTGCCACTGCACACCAAAATCAGACTAACACAAGGACAACAGCACATGCGAACGAACTTACATGCACAAAAGGAGAAAACCTTTAAACTGGCTAGGGAGCATATATGAAAGTTCTGTCCAAATCTGGCCCAAGTGGACCTTTCACTACTTTTATACCTGAACCAAATCTGGCACACCAAACCTATCATAATTTATCGCATCGTGAAATATAAATATAATCAATAACCTTTTGGAGAGTTCTATAAATATTCGAAATTAACCTTTTTTCTTTAAATCAAGTAAAAAAAAAATGATCCTTTTGGGGAAGTTCTAGTTTTTACTGGGCACATCAGAAATAGAATAGCACACGCAATGTACGATAAATGATACCCGCACCGATAATCCATAAAAACTGGTGCACTCCTATAACACCCGAATAGAACGTGCAGTGTTGATTTCGTGCAAGGCCTGCATTAAAAAAAAAATACAAGAAAAAGTCATTAGTTAATTTATGCTAGAGAGAGAGAGAGAGAGAGAGAGAGAGAGAGAGAGAGAGAGAGAGAGAGAGAGAGAGAGAGAACACTGTAAAGGACAGGTGCTCTTGAACACACGATTTACATGTAAATGAGAGAGAGAGAGAGAGAGAGAGAGAGAGAGAGAGAGAGAGAGAGAGAGAGAGAGAGAGAGAGAGAGAGAGAGAGGAGACACTGTACAGGACAGGTGCTCTTAAACAAGATTTATATGTAAATATGTACACACATACATACACACATATATATATAATATATGATGTGTGCGTGTACATATATATTTACAGCGAACATGAAAACGGTCCTGCCAACAAACAAGTATCACGCCAGACCACCTTGATGTTATGATGCGTGCCTAGGTCGCACGCTATCATTATAAAGAGTGCTGTCAAAGCGATGGCTCACTGCATTGCGCCATGTTCACGCAAAATAACTAATCACACGCACACACACACACACACACACATATATATATATATATACTGTATATATATTAAATACATCCACATATACTACTTCAAAATACAATCACACTTTACAGAACCGTCAATCTTATACTATTCATACGGGTACCTAACCTTGGATATAAATGCATGTTTGATTTTATAACGGATATCAACTTCCAAATTGAATTAGATATGAAAGAATTTCGGCACAAAAAATTAATTTGACCTCAAGTATTTCCTTTAACCTTGTTACAGATTTTTTTGTACATATATCGTGACCACATCTGATGAGTCAAAATTACCATTTTACCGGGTCATCAAAAACTCATTTTCTATGAAATCAAACTGTCTTATCTTCCAACGAAATCCGGCTTAGAATGTATCATTCAAGCAGCATGGTAATTTAAGTGCTACACCGAGGGTCTATAATGTTATTTTTAATAGATACAGCAAAAATACCACAATTTTTTAAAAAGTAAATTGTATTTTTCCTAACTATACAAACCTGAGGTCCGTTACATTAGGAATTGCTTCGCCGTAAGTAATTCCTAATGTAAAGGACCGATGGTTTGTATATCGTGTCGGAACAATTAATATTTGAGGTCCCAAGTTGAGAGAGAGAGAGAGAGAGAGAGAGAGAGAGAGAGAGAGAGAGAGAGAGAGAGAGAGAGAGAGAGAGAGAGAGAGAGAAAATGGTTAACTACGTCGGAACCCTCACGTTTTTACATTTTATATCTTGAATGAGAAACAAACACGCGTCTAGCGTTCTTGTCCCTCTGCTCTGGTTCTTCTCCAGCCTAGTTACGACCCACATCGGTCAGCTAACAACCAGGTACCTCATCCCGTTCTTAGATTAACAAAGCTATATTGCAATTTTACATGATTCACTTCTTAGGATAACAAGGGCATACTGGATTTTGGGGAATCGAGCCCATATCATCCCTTCTTGTCCGCCAAGAGAGAGAGAGAGAGAGAGAGAGAGAGAGAGAGAGAGAGAGAGAGAGAGAGAGAGAGAGAGAGAGAGAGAGAGAGATTTAACGTACATCAAAATACCGCGTATTCATGGCTATGCAAGATATAGTCGGCAAGCTATTCAAGACGTGTCTACCGTACCTTTAACAATGCGTTCAACCGAGATCCCGAATCTTAATATTCTCTATAGATACAATCACAATATGCCTCTTCTTTCCCCCTATGCCTTTTTAGAAGCAAGAATCGATAGGCGAGGCAACAAGACGGCCTTATTTAGCCAAGGCACAAGAGAGTAAAAAGATAGGAACTAGCCTGGAGGGAATCCGCGGACCCGCCTCTTGGAACCTGGAAGGTTCTACTCGACCTGAGAGGTTCCCAGAATTTGGAGTCGGAGGTAGGAAAATAATCACAGGACAGAGGAGTCGAGTTACTTAATAACACGTCATAAAGCGAATGATTGTCAGGGATGTCCTTTCAATTCGGGTGAATGATTTATATAAACTAGCCACTTGCTTCTTCCTAATGGACGCCTTAGTCTTTGGAAGCCTGAACCTCGAGTCAACGGCCCCTGTGGGCTTGTGCCATATGAACGGGGTTCACCTTCTAAATAATAAGAATAATAACAACCAAACTAAATCATTTGTATCCTACAACCATAGCAATTACCCAGCGGGCAGTTCAAGATGAGACGCTTTGAGTCTCTGAATATATTCTATCCACAAATCACAACAAAATTTCAAACCCTCGACAGGGAACAGTTACCAGAAACAGGGGTACAAGTATATAACATGAGGGTACAGAGAGAGAGAGAGAGAGAGAGAGAGAGAGAGAGAGAGAGAGAGAGAGAGAGAAAAGCGCATCGTTTCAGATGACATCTGCCCTGAGATCAACTTGTTGCAAAATAGTAAGTCATAAAGAGAAGGATTATCACGGAAGTTCTTTTAATCCGGGTGACTTATATTTACAAAAAACCAAATTGGATGAGTCCGTGGATACATTATGCCAAGGGATTGGGAGCAATACTTAAAGGCCCACGACAAGAAACGGTTGCCCAATATAGGGTAAAAGTAACACGACAAGGTAATCAACAACATAACAAAAGCGCAGAGTTAAAATACAATTGCAGTGCTTGACAGATACAAAATAATTTAAATATGAGTAGACATCCTATGACCATAGCAACTTCTCAAAACACAGTTACCATCTGATCACAACCAATCTTCAAAGTACAAATTTTCAGAGAACCAAGACGGCTATCTAAAATGGGGGTACTAGTGAATAACAGGACAGTATAATAATAAAAAATATAAGAAAAAAGCATTTTTAAAATATGACATCAGCCCAGTGATAAACATATCTGATTTCATTTCCTCTCTCAAAGATAAGTCGGTCATAAACACTCAAAACACCCACTATCCCCCAATCGCTAAATCTCCAGACACCACACATTCTAAAACCTCCAAACTTGAAGACTAGGATAAAAAAAAATAAATAAGGGCAAAGGAACAGGTAAAGAAGGACCCCAGACACCCTTAAGCAGAAGGTCGCGGCACCTGTGCGTGCGTGGGCCGGTTCGGCTATCCGTCATGGAGGCAGAGAGAGAGAGAGAGAGAGAGAGAGAGAGAGAGAGAGAGAGAGAGAGAGAGAGATGCGATAAAAAAAAAAAGGCACGGACGGTAGGAATCATGAGGAGTGGAATAATAACAGATATTGAAGGGTCCAGAATGATGGAGAGGATGGAAGGTCGGACGGAGGAGGAGGAGGAGGAGGAGGAGAAAGGGGGATAGGATACAGAATACAAAACGTTGAGGAACAACTTTAGAACACTGTAGTATAGTGTTGCCATCCACATATAAAAAATTAAATAGAAATAATAAAACAAAAACCATATATCAATGGAAAAAACCTCTTCGGTTGCTTTGTCATAAAAAGGCAGTTCTATTACAGTCTCACCACCTCAGGAAAACTTGGCCGATCGCAATTATTAACGTATATATTATCTACCTCCACTTCTGCACGAGCGGACATAATTTTGGAAGGTTATGCGTATACCAAAGGCCGACGATCAAGGTCAAACGGGAAGAGGACATGGTTCATACACTAGTACACTTGTAGAGGTCATAGTCCAGGCCCAAGAGTTAACAGAGGGTACCGGTCCTCGAAGGCGGGAATGGTCCAGGTCCTAAAACTGAAAGAAGATATGGGTGGTCCTGACGCAAATGTTTACCGAAGTTATACAGTGGAACAAAATCACTTTATATGGCATTTTTTTTAAGTTCTAACCAACAAACTGTAAAACAGTAAACTTCAATGATGCGATTTTAAGCAAGTAAAAATACAGGCTTTTGTTGCAGTCATTCTCTTTTTACCCGGCATTCTCAGAACTTCCAAAAGCTGAGAGAGAGAGAGAGAGAGAGAGAGAGAGAGAGAGAGAGAGAGAGAGAGAGAGAGAGAGAGAGAGAGAGAGCATTATCTACATGAAATAGGGCCTTTAGAAGTAAACTGCATCAATTTTTATCTCAAAACTTTCAAAAGCTAAAAAATAGAGAGAGAGAGAGAGAGAGAGAGAGAGAGAGAGAGAGAGAGAGAGAGAGAGAGAGAGAGAGAGCATATCTAACTGAAATGGGGCCTTTAGAAGCAAACTGCATCAAATGACGGAATACTTTAGGAAACATGCAACAAGGAAATTATATATATAAAAAAAAAAAAAATGAAAACCCGAACCCAAGCAGAAGCTAAAACGAAATCCCCAACACCGCGCGAAAACGAAAGCAAAGCCAAGTCTTCCCCACCCAACATGACTTTCGGAAACGACGTCACACCAAGATCTTTACAAGATCTGGGACTGGGCAGAGCCAGTGAGACCTCAGAAAGAAACCATCGTCGCGGCCGAGACGCTATGGCCACGGAGCGAGGGAGTACGTGCGTGGAGAGAGAGAGAGAGAGAGAGAGAGAGAGAGAGAGAGAGAGAGAGAGAGAGAGGTGAGGGCATGGCCGGCGGATCGGGGCGTGTTGCCGAGAACCTGAAGAAGGGTAGGAGGGTCACAGAGAGAGAGAGCCAAGGGTGAGGGGGTGGGGGTGGGGGGTGTCAAAGTAGAGGGTATCTAGGCCATGCCGTGCCAGCACAACGTACCGGCTGGACTACTTTGTCATCTCCGGATACCCAACGCATCGGAACAACATCCAATTCTGGGGTTTCAAAGTTAAAAATATTGGGCTGAATCTCTTCACGCTGCAATAACAACCAACTCTCACCCGTTCAGTTGAGAGAGAGAGAGAGAGAGAGAGAGAGAGAGAGAGAGAGAGAGAGAGAGAGAGAGAGAGAGAGAGAGAGAGAGAGAGAGAGAGTTTCCTTGGATTTTTTCACATCCATACCCTTATCTGGATGGCTTTCACCTATGATAATTTTTCCTCCCTGTTTGTTACACGTTTCGTGATAAATAAAGTAAACATTTTCTGTTCATGAAATGAATATGAAAACGTTTTTACAAGAAAAACCAGATTAATTTATTTCCTTCGCGCACAGTGACATCCATGTTAGGTGTTTCTCCAGACAGTACAATATCAATAAGTTGGCAGGGTAATACTAATAAATTTGATCAGCAAAAACTATTGTCACTTGAGAGAGAGAGAGAGAGAGAGAGAGAGAGAGAGAGAGAGAGAGAGAGAGAGAGAGAGAGAGAGAGAGAGAGAGAGAGAGAGAGAGCACTATATGGCCTATTAAACCAAAAGTGAAATCAACTTTCGAAAATCTGAGGAAATGCCCCGATCGTTTCCGGTACACCTAAAGCACCCAAATTTCCCTTTAATAACGCCGACAGGGGTAATTCGCCTCCTGAGTAATGTAATCGTTAATACGCAGCATGATTACGAAAGAGACACACACAAATACTCCATTTCCGGCACGAGTAACATTGAGAGAGAGAGAGAGAGAGAGAGAGAGAGAGAGAGAGAGAGAGAGAGAGAGAGAGAGAGAGAGTGCTATTGCCATTTTCTTCCCATCATAAAAAAAAATAATGTTTCACCCTCTACTTGTAATCACGTTCTTATTACAAATTACACAGGAGATGCAATTCCTCAGGCCACGCCATCATTTCGGAATTAATTTCTTGGGCCGGAACTGTGCTCTCCTGAGCATCCACCAGTTCTCCTTTCATTTCACGACGCCGCCGGGCTTAGGTTGTGTCTCTTCTTGTTATCGTTGTTTTCCTTACGGTTATTCCGTTTCTCTGATGTTTTCATTTTCGGCATTTTTTTTTTATTTCTTGTTTATCTTTTTTTTTTTTTTTTTTTTTTTTACTTCACCTTGTGTCTAACTTTCTTCGTCATCCACTATCTCTCACACATCATCTTGGGCATTGAAAGGCATTTCTTCTGATATCAATATACGGAAAATGGGAGCATTTAAAGATGAGAAATGCAAGGGCATGCCCATCTGCTCTTGTTCATGATATCCTAAATGCTTGTTCTCTCTCTCTCTCTCCTCAAAACATTAACATCCTATGTCTTCTAATTTAAGTGTTCCTACTTCAGCCTCCTCCCATCCTATACCTCCCTCCTCCCACTCCTTTCCTCTCAAGATGCGGTCATCCCTCAACCTCATATCGCCCTCATCCCTTTTCCTCCCTCCTCCTCCTCCTCTAAACTTCCTTCCCTCAATTGGGCAACATCCGTGATATCTCCCCCCCCTCCCCCCCCGTCCCAAACCCACAACAAACCCTCGAGATTCCTTTATGGAATTCTTTTCAATTCTTCTTCCCTTCAGATATGGAGTCTGAGATACGTGATCATCGAAAACTCCTACACTTGGCATTGAAGTATTTAATAACTACCATTACCATTACTTCCGTCAGCGATAAAAATATAATTTCAGTGTCGTTACAAGGCCGCCATATTAGCATTATGACTATCATCGGAATAGTGCAAATTCCTGACACTTAACAGCGCCGGGCGTCCCAAGGACTCGCATTTGATGCAAGCATTAGAGCTAACTCGCGATTATAAATAAAGAATAATATAAAAAGGTGACTACTTCCAAGTTACGCGCCTAAGCAATGACGGAGCGCAACGAAAATGTCACATTATTCGCGGACACGAGGAGTTTGGTCTTCAGGTCTTTTAAGCAATCCCTATATAAAGTCATGATCTGAACGCGATCTGGCACTTTAGTACCCTAACGGCCAGGTAATTATCGTTTACCTCGTTCTGATACCCCGGACGAGAGATCGAATCTCGGCCGGGCATCAGAATGTCGTCATTTCTTTCTTCATCTGCATCTAGGCTTAGCAGTGACAAGCGTTTCCAAAACATGATGAAATCGAGAAGTTAAGAGGAGATTATGGTTAATAAATTACATACGTATCTGGTAAACAGACCAGTAGATTCTGAATGTACAGTCGTGATATATTTTCCGTAACTGACATTATCATTGGTCAAACTGACACACGTAATCCTGGACAAAGCCCAGCCTCCAGAATGATGCAACTATCATACAGGTATTGTATATGTCTCTCATACCTAATTTACCAAAGATATTTCCGCTAATAAGATCTCCACCGAAAAATGTCTTAGCACTAGCCCTAAGAATCCTCACTGCTACAGCCACAAACACTTAAAACCTTTTCATACTTTGGCAAACAAATTTCAAGATTGGAAGCAGATGCGATCCGCAGACTGCGCCACTGGCTGTCTTCTGAAAGGATGTGTGAGTGTAACTACGGGACCCTGAGAGAGAGAGAGAAAGAGAGAGAGTAATCTTGCAATTGCTGACCTGAAACATCTGCAACATCAATCAGTTGTCACGAAGAACCAACAATAACACACGATTTAACACTAATGCACTGCGGAGTCCCACAATCCCGTCTTTAATAGCCAACCATCTCAACAATCGATCCATCAATGAAGACTTAAGCTCACGTCATAACCACCTGGGACTCTGCTTGTCCAATCTCGACAATCTTTGTGTATACAAAACAGAGCAAATAATTTTCCTTGGTATACTTCAATGTAAAAGGTTTCCTAACATCACAATTTAAATGAGTGTTGTTAAAAGCAGATGCCGATGGGGAAGGCAATCTAATGCTTTTATCTGATCAAGGCATTACGGATAAAAATGATCCTGTATAACCAACCAACCCCCAACAAAAAAGGGGGGGGGGAGTAGCCTCTTATTTGGTTACAACAATGATATTTGAGTAAATTTCAAACATACCTAATTATGTTGGCAATAACAATTACGATATAATTCATAAGTGGTACATAACACCAATTATTACAACGATAACGACAGTACCATCACGCCATACTAGCAGTAATAATAAAAACTACAATAAATAATTTTACCACTCAATTACATTTCCACTCACAGAACATAAACAGACCTTGTCTTCGATTACCTCACGTTAGAGCTATGCCAAGAATTAGAACGTTCCTCACTAGAATCAATTAAAACAACAAAACCGATTTTGAGCAGCTATCACCGGATTCCCCTTCAGAATCGGCATTTCACCACGAAAATGCTAGTTTCCATGAAAATATTTCCTAACAAATACAATTATTAGGCTTATAATTTTATCTGCTTATTTATTTATCTCTTAATTTATCTGTTTTTCTAATAGCTGATCTCATCTTCTGCATCTTCCATTACCTTCTGTTACTCCTTTCGAATGAAGACTATATTCTTTACGAGCTTGAATTTCAAATTAATGTCCCCCTGTGGGTTTGTTCCATAAGAATATGGTTCATCACCTGATTAATAATAATAATAATAATAATAATAATAATAATAATAATAATAATAATAATAATAAAAGAGAGAGAGAGAGAGAAAATCAATGTCCCTCTGGGCTTGTTCCATATGAATAGGGTTCACCATCTAAATAATAATAACAA
>NC_089790.1:7215000-7275000 GCF_040412425.1 Macrobrachium rosenbergii | reverse complement strand
CCGTCAATACGGAGCAGACAAGTGATACAAATATACAAACGTTGATTTTTGCGAGGCAATGCCTCCCGTTTTGGCAAATTCCCTATTTGACCTTTCAACTTGTAAGTGTGACCATGACCTTGACATCAGGCTGGAGTATGCAAGACATATGTGAATCCTCTATACCTAAGTTCATACGTTTTAGCCAACGTCAAAGCTTTTATCCTTAATGGAAGGACGTAAACCGCACCCCCCGCCCCCTTGCAAACTCCTATTTGATCTCTGAACTTTGTGTGTGTGTGTGACCTTAACCTTGAAATCAGTCTGGAGTATGCAACCCAAATATGAATCCTCTATATCAGTGTGGCTAAAAGCTTTAGCCAACGTCAAAGCTTTTATCCTTAAAGGATGGACATAAAAAGCCTACCGTACTGGCAAATTGCTATTTTCTGAACTTTGTGTGTGACCTTAACCTTGACATCAGCATGCAGTATGCAACCTAAATATGAAACCTCTATATCAAAGTGTTCAAAGGTTTTAATCACTTTAAAAACTTTTATCATGTTATAAACGATGGACATAAAAAGCCTCCTATGAAGGCAAGTCGTATTTGACATTTGACCTCCAAATACGACCTTAACCTTGACACAAGTCTGAATTATAAAACATAAATACGGACACTCTATCTGGAAGTGTCCAAAAGTTACAATCAACGTGGTATATTTTATCCCTGAAGGTCGGATGGACGTGGAAAATTTCCTTTCAAAAGATTGACAGATAGATAAGTTGATTGCCTCTACCCATGAAATGTAATCCGATGTCATAAGTAAAAACTGCGCCGAAGATCGGCGCAATCTAGTTGTCTGTACAGCGAATAATGTATGATACTTTCAGCCACGGCCCATGAAACTCTTAGCCATGGCCCATGAAACTCAGCCACGGTCCGGTGGTGGCCTCAGCCACGTCCCATAAAACTCTCAGCCGCAGCCCAAGAAACTCACCACGGTCTGGTGGTGGCCTGTGTTGTTGGTACCTGTAGTGGTGCCAGACGCATGATCATGGCGAACTTTAACCTTACATAAAATAAAAACTACTGAGGCTAGAGGGCTGCAATTGGTATGTTTGGTGATTGGAGGGTGGATGATCAACATACCAATTTGCAGCCCTCTTGCCTCAGTAGTTTTTAAGATCTGAGGGCGGACAGAAAAAGTGCGGACGGACAGACAAAGCCGTCACAATAGTTTTCTTTTACAGAAAACTAAAAATGGTTAAAAATGGAGAAACTTGAATACGTTCATATGAAATTGCGAGAGAGAGAGAGAGGAGAGAGAGAGAGAGAGAGAGAGAGAGAGAGAGAGAGACCCGCCAAGGTTCGCCTGAGATGAATACGATTCGTATTCAAAGCAAATTCATAACGATATCATCACTTAACAAAAGGTCAGATTGAATCAAGACATTAATAGCTGCGGAAGTGCTTACTCAGCACTTAATCATGATTATTTACTCCATTGCACTCCAATGAATAAAAATTCTACCTTACAGAAATCTTTTTGTTTCCAAATTAAATGAAAGCTACTTTATATATATATATATATATATATATATATATATATATATATATATATATTATAAATTTATATACATATATATTATAAATGAGTGTGTATTATACACTGAATTTTTAAGTAACCTAGCGATACAGCTTTATAAAATCCGCAATTTTTTCAAATTCCCAAAGCAATTTTTTCATCTTCAAGGCTTCCAAACTCCAGGTTTTTTTTTTTTTTTTTTTTTTACTTGCTTTCAGAACAAATGAATATTTTTGTCCGAAACAGTCAACATTTAATTCTAATCCAGAATGCTTTTAAAGAATTTAACAAAAAAAAAAAAAAAAAAAAAAAAAAAAAAAAACTTACATCGCATTGTACGTCAACCCAGACTGAATACCAAAAGGGAGTTATTGAGCTCAAGAAGATCCATTATATAATCTAATGCAGCAATAATGTGTGTAAGGAACGTTTACTTGACTACAGACAATCTACGACGGAAGTGACGAGACTAAGTCGTAGTTGACTTGATATAAGGATCACTTTACCCCGGATTTGCTTCCGTCGATACGCGACTATACTCCCCGTAGGGAGGTAGCGCCGTCAGTGCACCTCACGCGGTGTACTGTAGGCACTACTTCATTGCAGCGTTCCTTCGGTCCCTAGCTGTAACCCCTTTCAGTCCTTTTACTGTACCTCCATTCATATTCTCTTTCTTCCGTCTTGCTATCCAACCTCTCTGACATTTGTTTCGTAGTGCAACTGCGACGTTTTCCTCCTGCTACACCTTTCAAACATTTCTACTCCCAACTTCCGTTTCAACGCTGAATGACCTCATACGTCCCAGCGCTTGGCCTTTGGCCTAAATTCTATATTCCGTTCCAATACGCGACTACAGAGAACGAAATAGAGGAAGAAGAATGAAACACTGTCAATAAACAAAAACAGGAAGAAGAATAAAACATTGTCAATAAACACAACCACAAAATATGGAATATGAAAGGGCACCAAAATGAATGAATAACAAGGATGACGAATGACAGGATCTTTTTATTTTTTCTAATTGCATTGTAAAAGCGAATAACATCCGGTGTTTTAACACTTGTTTCAAACGAGATGCACATAGCCTACATTCAGACACGTGACCCTGACTCAAAATTATTCACAACGAAACTAAAACGTGTATCAAAGTCGAACGGAACTTGAGTTCTAGTTCGTACGCATACATACATACATGCATGCATGCATACACACACACACACATATAATATATATATATATATATATATATATACATATACATATATACGGAATTCCAACCTCTGTACAGCATTAACAAACGATTGCTTTAACGGGCAATATAGGAAGAGAATTTGCGGGAGAGCAATGCCGATTTCATGTACAAAGGGATGCTCGCTGTAATAATCATAATAATAACAATTACTATAAATGCACAGGCTATATTCCTTCAAAAGAAATTGCAGAAGGGAGAATCTAATCAAGATGATTACTGTCATATGGGTAAGAGAGAGAGAGAGAGAGAGAGAGAGAGAGAGAGAGAGAGAGAGAGAACCAGGATCAGAAAAGTCTCAAGTGGAAGTTGAACTGAATTGAAGTGGAATAAACCCCTCCCGTACCCCTCTGCCCATGGTATGGACCTACCTCCCTTTCTCCCTCCCCCCCCTCCTGGTGCCTTAGGACAGTGAACCTGGTGCCTGCCCGTCTTTCCAGAGCCCTCATCTCATCAAAACCACAATAACTATCTCCAGTTTACGAAAGGCACAAACAAGGTCGCGATACTTCAAAGGGCTGTTCTTTTATTTGGGAAAGAACACACCGACAAAGTCGTGTTTTGGAACTACCCCGTAGCGTCGTCAGTGCACCTCACGCGGTGAACTGTAGGTATTATTTAATGTTCTTTATCAGCGTTCCTTCGGCCCCTAGCTGCACCCGCTATACCTACGTTTATATACTTCTCCCATCTTAACTTTCAGCTTGATACTGCAACTGTTCCAACATTGTTTTCAACGATGAATGACCTCGCAGGTCCCAGAGTATGGCTTTTGGCATATTATATTCCATTCAGTTCATATTTTGGTACTATAAAGACAAGACTTTAAAAATCCCTTTAAATGTACGAAACATGGAAACAATGTATAAAAAGGAGCAATCATTCGCGAGGCCACTAATTCCAATTTGCAGCTGGCAAGCACATCCTCGAAATCTTTTCCCAAGAGGCCATTTAAACAGTCGGGGATAAGGATGTTGTAGACAGCTTTCCCTAACGAGCTGACTGACTGATTCCATCAAGTGAAGATAAACAAACAAAACCACAGCCAAAGTCAAACATGTTCTTAAGTATTTGCAAAATAAAATCATCTTATAAAATATTATCGTGTCTAAATGAGGAATCGCATTAAACTCGACCCACGCCTAGGCATTAATGGAACTGGCGCTGATGGAGGGCAGCAGATATTAAATGACTCGATTTCTTCAAGGCACGTAGTTTGGAAGGCTTCATCACCGATATAGAATGTGTGGCTGAACATCACCGTAAATGCTATAGGCTACGCCTACTGATAAAACTTAGCGGGAGTCATCGAATGATATTACAATTATATATATATATATATATATATATATATATATATATATATATATAAAAGTATAACTGAATCACGAAAATATGGAATGTGATGAACATATCAAAATAAAATCCACGAAGGAAAGAGAAACAATGGAGTGCTGTGAGGCCTTTGTCTTTATTGTTCCAAATGAATAGGGTTCACCCTTGATGTATTATATATATATATATATATATATATATATATATATATATATATATATATATATATATATATATATATATTTTTCAAAGACGAACCCTATTCATATGTAACAAGCTTACATGGGCCACTGACCCGAAATTCAAGCTTCCAAAGAATATATATGGGAAATACAGAGAAGAGATAACTTATCAAATAAGAATAAAAATTAATAAATTAATAGAGATAAAAATGTAATGCAACACAATATATATATATAATATATGTACACACACACACACACACACACACACATATATATATATATATATATATATAAATATATATATATATATATATATATATATATATATATAAACTGCACATACTGGTTACGTAAAAATCACTATGCGACGCAAGTAGATATGGTAGCACCTGACATGGTTTCACACCATAACTCGACCTTTGGCGCAGACTGGATAAATACACCTGCATATGAAAATCGAAAGAATTTTCACACGACTTCTATAACCACTACAAATAATAATAATAATAATAATAATAATAATAATAATAATAATAATAATAATTAATATCAAGTGTAGCCTCTCTCGCCGAGCAAACTTAACAAATCCCAGTTAAGCACGAGGACGCAATAACTCAACTGGCCCTTGCATAAACAAACCGTCCTCATCGCCATGTTTATTAGATCCTCTAATAAGTTGTCCCACTAATGGCGCCCTTCCCGGCTCCTCACACCATCAGGTAATCAAGCAAGCTCTTCTCGTGAAGTGCCACACCACTGCATATTCAGGTGTGTGTGTGTGTGTGCGTGTGTATGTGTTGCCATCGCACTTATCAGGAGTCCAAAGGCGGATATGCTATCTCGACATGAGAATACTCAAGTGCTTACCATTTCTTCTTCTCTTTCTCTCTCTCCTTTTTTTTTTGGCTTACTATTTCCTATTTTTTTTTTTTTTGCTTACCATTTCATCTTCTCTCTTTTTTTATGTGGACGAAAATATCCCAGGATTTGTGCATTGCGATTAAACTATTTTCCAGCCTCCAAATAAAACGAATTTCTTGGGTGTAATTACCATAAACATCCTGGCATCCCCCTTTCTAAATAAGAGCAATTTAGGGGATATTGCATGAACACAATTATGTAATAATTGTTTTAACGAAAACATAATTTCCCCGGCTCCTATATCCGTATTTACTGCTTTTGTATAAACTTCTCGGAAAAATAATATTCGGAATTCATTCGTTAATGAACTAGTTTTTTTTCCTGAATCAGGAGACCTCAAGCGCCATTTCCTTTCGGTAATTCAAAAACGCCCAATACTGATGAGAGAGAGAGAGAGAGAGAGAGAGAGAGAGAGATTTGAACTGTAGGATGCCAGCAACCCCCAGATGATGTGAAAAGCGGATCTATGCTTGCTTCTACGCATGAGAGAAGCATGATAATTACAGTACGTCCCTTTTTATATATATATTTTTAAGACATCGGAGAGAGAGAGAGAGAGAGAGAGAGAGAGAGAGAGAGAGAGAGAGAGAGAGAGAGAGAGAGAGAGAGAGTTCGAATACCGAAAAGCATCGAAGCAAAGAAACGTTATGACCTGACACAAAAGGCTCAGCCATGATTCAGTCCCATCTCCGGCAGAGAATAAAGGTCCAGGCCACTTCGTCATTTTTAACCTCTGACCCAGACATCTTCGGGAAGTAACGGGCACTGGCCTCTCTGACGTGCGCCACGCCCTACGAAAGAGGGCGCAATCTGGCGTGTCCTGAAACACTTTATATGACCGAATATTCTCCACGTTCTGATATTAACACTCGCGCGGCACACATGAAATTAGGTTACATTCATAAGTATACAGAGAGAGAGAGAGAGAGAGAGAGAGAGAGAGAGAGAGAGAGAGAGAGAGAGAGAGAGAGAGAGAGAGAGATTCTCAGGGCAGCCAAGCACTCTAAACGTGATCTGTGCAAGATCAAAGGGAACATCAATGACTGTTATAAACCTTGATTGGCTAAATTTCTATCCAATCTGGCAAAATGTCTTCCACAATACCGGGATCTACTTGAAAACCTTATCAATGCTCCCCTATGAGGTATTTCCTCTTAATATTTCATGTGTATTTCTGGACTTTCATTCCAAAATCATCCAATCATGGAATACGTGAGTCATGGATTTCATATGAGGTCTTACGTTACTTGGGGCTTGCGGGCAAAAGAGACACAAAAGATTTTTCAGTTTTTGCGTTCACACATTTAACTACATCCTGTCAAAATGTGCACATTTGCACGTTCCCTTTCAGGTCTGGAAAATGTTCTTCACAGTTCGGCGAAACAAAATGACCACGTCCAGACATATATCTTACTCATATCCTCATTCTTTGCCCCCACCTTTCCTTCCCAATTTTGAACGCTTCAATATCTTTCTTAATCTTTAAATGCTTCAACTTCCGGTCAGATTTCCTTGGAAATCCCCCACCCACAAACTTGACTTCCAGCGCCCTTCCGGTCGCCACCCATCCAAATAAAACTGAAGTTTTTGTACATGAGTAACCCCATTTTCGAAGTCTGTCCTAATTGACATCGGAAATTAAATGTGCCTTTCCAGAAACTATTATCGACCATTATTTGAGAAGCAGATATATATAAATGAAATGCAAAATCATTTTAAAAATCTCGATGTGGAGGAGATTTCATTTTAATACACAGCTACTGCTGGTATGAAGACACAGGATATTCAGTCAATTATATCTATACATTCCTGGAACTAAAAATAACATTTCCAACAGTAAAATCCTGTCCTTAAAATATCCACCATTCCTTCTCACAAAATCAACAAGCTTCTTATTCCTTAGTTACACTCAATGCTCCAAAATAATTACCAGATATCCCTACCAATAACCCAATCTAGAAACCACACTAGGCAAATGTCAAAATACCTCTACGGAAATATACAGAAACTACACTAGGCAAATGTCAAAATACCTCTATGGAAATAATATAGAAACCACACCAGGCAAATGTCAAAATACCTCTATGGAAATAATATAGAAACCACACTAGGCAAATGTCAAAATACCTCTATGGAAATAATACAGAAACCACACCAGGCGAACGTCAAAATACCTCCTATGGAAACAATATAGAAACCACACTAGGCAAATGTCAAAATACCTCTATGAAAATAAAGGAATGACGTCAAGGATGACCGAGACATAAGAATGATGTAAACCACCAAAGGATACGAGCACGGAAGGAAAGGAGGTTTACTGGAGGTTTACTCTCCTTCACGAAAGACCAACGAAGAACGAAAGGTTGGACAAACCATAAAATGTACCGTGGATAATGACGACAAAAGAAGATATATTAAAAGGAAAATACGAGCGAGACGAGGCGCTCATCGTGACTCGCCTAGAATAGTGTCATCGAACCTGTTTATTAATCCTAGAGAGAGAGAGAGAGAGAGAGAGAGAGAGAGAGAGAGAGAGAGAGAGAGAGAGAGAGAGGCCAAGTATAGTCACCTTAAAAAGGAAAGAGACTAGGATATTGGAAAGAAGAGAGAGAGAGAGAGAGAGAGAGAGAGAGAGAGAGAGAGAGAGAGAGAGAGAGAGAGAGAGAGAGAGAGAGAGAGAGAGAGAGATAAACTAGTGCAAGTATATTAACCTTCAGAAGAAAGAGATAAGGATATGAGAGAGAGAGAGAGAGAGAGAGAGATAAACTAGTGCAAGTATATTAACCTTCAGAAGAAAGAGATAAGGATATGAGAGAGAGAGAGAGAGAGTGCCAAGTATAGTCACCTTAAAAGGAAAGAGACTAGGATAATGGAGAGAGAGAGAGAGAGAGAGAGAGAGAGAGAGAGAGAGAGAGAGAGAGAGAGAGAAACCAGTGCAAGCATATTAACCTTAAGAAGAAGGAGAGAGAGAGAGAGAGAGAGAGAGAGAGAGAGAGAGAGAGAGAGAGAGAGAGAGAGAGAGAGAGAAAACAGTACCAAGCATATTCACTTTAAGAAGAAAGAGATCAGGATAATGAGAGAGAGAGAGAGAGAGAGAGAGAGAGAGAGAGAGAGAGAGAGAGAGAGAGAGGATTTTTCACGCATAACCGGAAGGCGAATCACTCAATTTAGAGAATGTGTGAGAGGAATATTAGGAGTGGGGCGCAAAGGAACGGCCGTCAGGAAACACCAGGTATGAGTCACGGGGCAGAAGTGAAGGAAAACCAGAAATGAAGGGGAAAAAAAAATCATGAAAGTGTCCTTCTCTCTCTCTCTCTCTCTCATATCTTTATCTCTCTCTTCTCAAGGTTAATATGCTTGCACTGTTTTATCTCTCTGTTTCTTTCTCCATTATCCTAGTCTCTTTCCTTTTAAGGTGACTATACTTGGCTCTCTCTCTCTCTCTCTCTCTCTTACTTACTTTCTTCCCCTTCTCTCTCTCTTTCTCTCTTACTTACTTTCTTCCCCTTCTCTCTCTCTTTCTTTCTTACTTTCTTTCCCCTTCCCTCTCTTTCTTACCTTTTTTCTTTCCCCTTCTCTCTCTCTCTTTTTGTCTCTCCATTATCATGGTCTCTTTCCTTTTAAGGCGCTTATAACTGGCACTGTTTTCTCTCTCTCTCTCTCTCTATCTCACTGGAGTCGCCGAAGTCAGTAACTAATAACTGCTTGTGCATAACACATGAAAACTAGCAGTACGACGACAGATGGATGGATGTTATTTGAGTCCGAAGCCAGAGAGAGAGAGAGAGAGAGAGAGAGAGAGAGAGAGAGAGAGAGAGAGAGAGAGAGAGAGAGAGAGAGAGGTGGTCACTCTAACTGAACTAAGCAGACTCCATCAATTAAACGTTAAGGCCGACGACTTCAATGCAAACTGCTTCGAATTTTGTAGCGATGAGGCCGAGTTAGAGGCAAGAATTTCTCAGACAGAAAACCTTCTAACTGTTCTTCTAAGTTATTATATATAAAAAATAAGGAGGAAATAACGAAAAGGGGTCATGGTAGCGGAAATTCTAAAATGTTCAATAAAAAAAACCACATCCTTATACATAATCACATAAAGAACAGAACCATTTTCACTCGAATTATTCATCCGTTTTCATTAAGGAACAAAACAGCAAGGATGCAATTCTAGGATTGGAATCACGGAAGGAGGATGGAGGGTTGAAATTAAAGTCAAAGTGGGTTAATGAAATCCTGTGAAGGACGTCAGTTGTAATTAGGGGGGCGGTGGCAGAGAGAGAGAGAGAGAGAGAGAGAGGTGAACGGTCAAAGGGTAAATGATATGTCATTGCGGATGCTACTGTAGCCGCTTTCATCCAACAAGGAACGAGTGTTTTCCAGCGACCGAGAAACCCCTTCAAATCCTACATGCCAATCATCCTGGCAACACAATCCTGTGTGTGCCTGAAATACACCCCAAACCTAATATCAAAGTCATCCTATTAGTTTTCAAAAAAAATAATAATGATAATAATTTCACGAATGAAAAGGTATCTGTTAAACTTATTTTTGGACACTGAAAATCTGCTCCACCTCAATTTCAATAAATCCACGAAGGTAAAATCAGTGACAATAATCTTAATAGGTAAATTAAATTTCTTTAACTAATAATGACAATACTTATGATCTTCATTGCTTGTTTAAGCCCTGAACTAAGGTCTGTGTGTGTAAAATATATGTTTGTGTATATATATATATATATATATATATATATATATATATATATATATATATATATATATTCAGACAAAATATCCTTCGACACTTACCTCCACTGCTAACATGCTTGGAATGCTTCCGCCATAATCACAAGGTAAAAGGATTGGATGCAACAAAAAATGACACACTTGAACATACAACTACAAAGCGATGTCTCCCACCTCCCAAAAAAAGGAAACAGCTGATGGTGACCCTCTACTGTAAATTAACCAACTTTATGGGAGCATTGCGGCGTCAAAGGTCACATAAAATCATGCCACGACCACTCTCGGGACTCATTACAGTGGAAAGGAAGGGAAGGAAAGTTCTCTCTCTTTTTTCTATCTTGGCAAAAAAATAAAAAAAAAAATAAAAATTCTTTTTTTTATCTTGGCAAAAAATAAATAAATAAATAAATAAATAAAATAAATGTAAATGTAAACTTCTCAGAATTTTAATGCGCGTAAAGATGTTAAAAGAAACTGTCAAGAGAAACTAAGATATGAAGAACCTTGAACTTTATGTTAGTTTATTGTTTTTTATTTTATTTCCAGTGTATTTTTCAATGACTTTAATCATGAAAAATACAAAAAACCGAAAAATGTTGAAAATGTTGCCCAATCCGAATGGAAAGCAAAACTCGCATTTTAAAAGACAGAGGCTTCCAAAGTGTAATGAAGGCACACGCAGCGCCGATAAGAAGTCAGTAGTAAATTGCAATGATCCCCAAATAAAAAAAGGTGACTAAGCAAAACTTCAATGAAAAAACTAATAAAATTAATAAAAATTAACACAATCACAAAAATTTCTCACATACTAACTACGTTTACATTAACCTAACCTCAACTCAATTCGACCCCCAACTTCTGAACTATCTTTCGACTGGCTCATAATAATGTGAGAAAATTACGAAAATGTAAATAATACTAAAAAGAACTAATTGCTCACAAAGAGGACCCCCCAAAGGATCTACACAATGGATCCTACAGCCTATTGTGTTTCAACACCCACGTTCGTGTGAGGCGTGTCACGAAAACTTAAAGAGGAGGTGGGCGGATGGCATGGAAAAGTGGGGGGGGGGGAGAGAAGGGAAATGGAAACGAAACTGTTTAGGTGGCTAAGGGTCAGATGATAAGGTCATGTGCCAGACTTTCTGATTTGATCACATATAACTCTGACCTGGAACCTCCTCTCTCTCTCTCTTATGTACTTATGCTAGCTAGTGTATGTGTACCTATCTATCTATCTATATATTGAATATATATATATATATATATATATATATATATATATATATATATATATATATATATATATTCAACTCTCTCTCTCTTTTGTACTTATGCTAGCTAGTGTTTGTGTACCTATCTATCTATCTATCTATCTATATATATATATATATATATATATATATATATATATATATATATATATATATATATATATATATATATATATTGAAGTCAACAGAAAAGGCAGAATAGACTGATTCAAGATAAATAAAAAGACAGTCTGCAAATAATGCCACTGACTTCAATACAAATTGCATAAAAGAAAATATGCCGAAATAGCATACATACATACACACACATTACAGTATATAATATATATATATACTGTATATATATAATATATATATATATATATATATATAATACCATCAATTCATTTGTGTAATCAAGGGTAGGATGATAAGGCGATTCTTTTGTTGTCAGCGTCTTCCGAGAGATTAACGGTACTCTCCTTCAAAGACTTTTGGTCATAGCGGACCAAGTCAGGGGTCAAAGTCCATTGTGATAACCTGCTCTAAAAAAAAAAAAAAAAAATTTGAAATCACAGCATATCTCCGTGGGTAAGGTGAAGTGCTATTTTTTTTTTAAACCACGCTTGGAAACAGAGGAAGATTGCTATAAATATCACAGCTTAAGATTTTTATATCTTATCATTTCGCTGACTGGAGTTGGCTGAAAATCTCAATATATATAATTTAAATGATCTCACAAGAAACTTTAATGAATCAAACCTTTAAAATAAAAAAAAACACCAATTTAACATAAAAGTTCAAGGTTCTTCATATCCCGGTTTCAATAAAACTGCTACAACAAATGGACTAATATGCGACACACTAAAAACTATAATTTCACTTAATGTGGAACTGTACTCGACGGGATTATATTACGTCTTATAGCGGAAGACGAAAGAGAGAAAAAATTAAGGTACTTCATCAAGCAAAAAAGTTCATATCATGCATCCTATCAAAGGAGTGGCTAAGCAAATTCCCTTCCTTCGTTCAAGCCTGAAATAAATGAAAGAACGCTTTGGGTTTCACGCGTTCCTTCATTTATTTTTTAACGAATCGGTACAACGCCTGACGACGGGCCATAAAGGTCAATGAAACTCCTAAACTGTCAAAACTGAAAGACCGAGGAGCTCCCTCGCAGATTTCCGAAACAATGGTCGACCTATTGCTTGCTGAATCTTACGTTCCTTTTATTTTTTTCTTTTTAAAACCTTTTTTTTTATACGACGCCGTGAAAGGTCGACAGACGCCACAGACAAAGTTTAGGGCGACCTCCCCACAGGCCAAGTGTACGGTACATTTTAGAGACACAAATGAATACAGTGTTAGACATTCGCTCAAACTAGTGCAGGTGTGAATGTAGCCTTTGCACCCCGACGCACATCCATTTATAAACGATGATTCAACACACATGTGTATGTACATATGCAGTAATATATATATATATATATATATATATATATATATATATATATATATATATATATATATAGAGAGAGAGAGAGAGAGAGAGAGAGAGAGAGAGAGAGAGAGAGAGAGAGAGAGAGAGAGAGAGAGAGAGAGAGAATTATTTATATATATATATATATATATATATATATATATATATATATATATATATATATATATAATATTATAAAGAATTCTACTACGATCTTGTTTAAATACGTAGTATTACGTAAGAGCTCCAACTGGCACTTTAAAACTTCGTATTGCACATTTCAGCTTAAAAAATTGGAAACTGGATCTGATGTGACACAAATACTTTGTACTTAGTGATAAATTTGTCGCAATACATTCAGCAAGATCTTCGGCACCAGCAGAACATAATAAAACCTTTATTTTATTACAGCACAGTTATAAAAAAAAATAAACTGGAACAAAAAGCACGAGCTTAACTTTTAACGAAGGAAGCCTTAAATGTCAAGTGGACGACCTCTTTCGAAACAAAATCTAAATGTAGGGATTTGATGACATTTCCGTACATGTACGAATGATCTTTAATATAAATCTTACATATAAGCATAAAAGAAAATTTATTTTGCTAGAAAAAATTCTAAGATGCCTTAATATGCACTGAATAAACCGAAACTAGACTTCAAAAAAAAAAAAAAAAAAAAAAAAAAAAAAAAAAAAAAAAAATTTCCACGCTGCACATGAGAAAGTTTCTTTTAAAGAATTTCTTAAACTTACTGCAAACATTTGAGGAGTGAGAAGAGTAACTGCGTGGCAGAATTACAAGAGAAAACCGAGCGAGTGACCTTAATTCGTTGTGTCATTAGAAAACAAGAGGAAAGCACGATAGTGAGGCATACAAACAAAGGGAAAATCATAATTATATCTCGACAAGTTTTTCCTAACTTATCGACGACAATAAACGGATGGAACAAACGTAAGAAGAGAAATAAAATACCCTATAACCAAGATTAAAATATAACACAGGGAAAATCAATATATATCTCTACACATTTTTCCAACATACCGACAACAATTAACGAATAGAAAAGGCGATATCAAAGAAAAATGACCTTATAAACAAGATTAAAATCGAACGAAAAGTGAAAATCATACCTATGTAGCTACACGTTTTATCTTACAAATCGACAAGAAATGACGAATAAAATGTGCATACATTGTCAGAGAAACAAGTTACCTTACAAAGTCTCAGTAGCCATAATCAATCAATCAATTACCTTACAACCCAAAATAGAATGTGCACATATTATCAGAGAAACAAGTTACCTTATAGAGTTTTAGTAGCCAAAATCAATCAATCAATTACATTCTAACTCAAAACATAAACCTATCTTTTAAAAAAAAACCTGCTACAAATCAAACATCACACGGGCGACTCAATTCGAACAAACGGACGCAAGTTACCGAAACGAACAAACGACAGTTCGTCGTTATGTCAACATGACGGAAACAGACGTAGCCCTACACAAAGCGACAAAGGAGCGCCGCTCTCGAAGCCTCCACGCGGCGTGTTCTGTCAAGGGCCCCAGCGTCAGCTGCCCTCTGGTGCTTCCCATTATAAAGCGTGCCGCCGTTATAAGGTCGGGAATGAATGGCACTGCGGCGTGCTAGGACAAATGCCAATAGCTCTGATATAACGCCGCATGCTATGGACATTACTTGAATGTCATTTCCTGAGCATTCATTACGGCCACCCAGGATGTTCGACCCACGCAGATATAAATAAATAAATAAATATATATATACATATGTATATATATATAAATGTATATATATTCGCGTGCATAAATTTTATATAGGATATGTAAAGCATATTCATATATCAAACATATATATTAATTATACATATGTATATGTATATATTTATAATCATACTGTATATATGTATATATATTAGTAAATATATATAACACGTGTGGAGAGAGAGAGAGAGAGAGAGAGAGATTACGACGTAACCAAAGCCCTCAAAACCAACGAAACCAAACAACATCCCATGAAATTCAATTAATCGAGGGGCCGCCACCCCACCCCCACCCCGCCCCGCGCCAAATGACAGACAGCTACAGGGTGCCAACCATAAACACACTTCGCTTCGAAGAACGCTTGAAATCAAACCGGAAATCACGTCACAAGACGAGACGAACGTCTTATTGCGACCGACAGGGAACTTTCCTGGCCCTTTTAAGCGGGTCTTCCAGGCTAAATCCAAACCTGTTGTTGTACGGTACGAAATCGTGGCTAAGGTCAGGCGTGAAATTTCTCTTTACGTTGTGGGCACTGAAGACAATACTTATTTTTCGTGCCACAGATAAGCTCTACAGATTTATTTTATTGTTTTATGTATACATTATATACATACATACACATACAATATATATATGTGTGTGTGTGTGTGTGTATGCAGTCTACTGGTAACTTTTTACCAGATACCTATGTCGTATTTATTAGCCACAATGCCCTCTTAACTTCTCGATTTCTCTACAAGCATTTGTAAAATGTGTTTGTATAATATATATATATATATATATAAAATAATAATTATTCTATACCGTGAACAGACGTTCCGAAAAAAGTAAAAAAATAACCATTGGCACATCCCCGAGCACTGATAAACTCCCAAAATAGTAAATGGCAACTCACCTCGCATTCCTATTGGTGGCGACCGTATCCGAGATCAATGCTCACCTGATTTGTTAATTGGTAATTGTACCTTTGAAGCTGAATAGGAATGAATACTATAACTGTGCCCAACGAGAGGTCGAGATCCTGGACGCGATTCGGGCCACAGGAAAGAGCTGTGGAATCGAACTTGATGGACACCAGGAAGTAATGTAGGATGTCACTGGTTATCAGGCAATACCCTCTCCCTCTCTCTCTCCCTAAACACACACACACAAATATATTATATATATACACTTTTGTATATAAATATAATAATGTAGGTCTGTGTATATATATGGGATATATACTAAGTGCTGAATAGTAATTATTAGTTGCAAGATTTAATTCAAACCAGCAATGCTAACACCAGTGTACTATGTCAAGTTCCTCGTTGGGAGAGTCTGTACAGTTGTCGCCTAGCAGTTGCTAGGCCCGAGTTCGAGTCTCCGACCGGCTAATGAAGAATTAGAGGAATTTATTTCTGGTGATAGAAATTCATTTCTCGCTATAATGTGGTTCGGATTCCACAATAAGCTGTAGGTCCCGTTGCTAGGTAACCAGTTGGTTCTTAACCACGTAAAATAAATCTAATCCTTCGGGCCAGCCCTAGGAGAGCTGTTAATAAGCTCAGTGATCTGGTTAAACTACGGTATACTTAACCTTTTAGTGTACTATGCCCAACAAATGAACTCGCTAATGAGCTCGAAGAAATAAACGATGAATTTCATATAAAAATAAATAAAAAAAAACTTGCAACACGTTATAGATAAAACCCCAGAAATAGATGTGAGAACCGCTTGTGATGCGAGTGCTAAAACTGGTGGGAACAATGAAAATATGGAGGACATAATGGGCAGAGACTGGAAGAGACTGCATACGAAAATGGGGCTTTTGTGATGCAAATAATCCCGGAATTACAGGTACACTTTTCCCACACAAGGTCATCCATTAATACAATTGAGCAACTCCAGATGGCAGTCACAGAAACTAAATATATATGAGTTACAGAAGAGCGTATTCTGGATGTGTTCACCAGTTCGACATTGCCACATTCAATCTGAAGTCAAAAGCCACCAACAAAGATAGTGAAATGAGTATCTAGTTACAAGACAATAAATTTTCAAAATGAAAACCTTAAGTCCTCTGTAACAGAATGTCGAAACAGATCTGCAGATCTAAGTACGGGCAGACTTCAGCTAGTATTGGATTAACAACTTGACTGTACAGTACATCAATCTGTCAGAAAAGAGGTACTGGGATATCGGATTACACCTGAGATATAATAGAGACAATAATATCTAGAATATCTAGAGAACCAGGCGGATGACGACGACAATATTTTCTATTCGGATACATCATATGTCTAGAGAGATTGGATTCCAAGTACGGGAAATCGAAATAAGAAGAACAGATTGCGCACAAAGGGATGAAATTACACTAGTTCGAGAAAGGACAAAAGACAGAGGGTCTTTCCAATACTTAGGAACAATGACATCGAATACAGGTTCTTTTGAGATGGAATTTCAGTAAGAGGCCAATAGCCAAGCCAAACAATAGGCAGGTGGGTAAAGACTGCATACTAGAATTAGGTTAGTCTTTAGTTTCGTACAAGTCGCATTGCTATACGGATCACATGACTCAACTACATTCAGAAGATTTTGTCGTTCCAAGAATCTAATTTTAAAAAGCCTATCAGGAGTCAGCTGACAGGATACAATTAGACTCTGCAGTGTTGCAAATGTGGATGAGATATTAGATGGTTTGGACATGTCTTTCGCACAACCTCTGGGAGAGCAGTACGTGGTAGTGCCTGCTGGGTTCCTGCGGGCACTGGTTTTGACCAAGACCTACTTAGGCTCGAACGCCACAGAGTCAAATTTACCGAGGTCTTCCTTGAACCCAACAAATAGAAAGCATTCTTCCATCAAAGTCGTAAACTACAGGACTCTTCCAGAGGCTAAAATGGCTACTTGTTACTATCAGATGGGAGAGATAGTGGAGATTTTTGGTAGTGAAAACCTGGAGTGGCGTGATTTCACTTAAGACTCTTTTGCACTGAAAGGCGTTGGAAATAGTGATGGTGATGATGATGATGATGATGATGTGTGAGTGTGTGTATTTCACACCACAACTTTTTTTCCTACAAGACCTCTGGTTCCAGAGGGTGTTGACCTTTCTGTCCTTAACAGGTCTTTCCAGATGAGGCTTCCGTTCCATACCTTTCTCTCTGTAAGGTCGAGAAGCTCAAAATCCGGGCAACTACCAAGTACATACTGTAATTCAACGCTAGTCAGTCGAATGCTGTGGGTCATTTTTTTGTATCATAATTACGCGTCCACTGTGAATTCATCCACGTTTATTACCCCCAATATCTTCAAGGCACGTCCTCTTCCCACACACTGAAATAAGACGATACGGTACCAGTCGCCAATCAAGTTGTTCAAACAGGTCGTACAAGAGTGTTATCAACATCTCTCATAATTCGACAAAGGAGTTTTTCTCTGAGACTTGATTATATATGTAGGTAACTACGTGAGAGACTTCGTGTTTCAAAATGTCCTGTTTTCATTACAAAAGTTATGAAAATTTTCGTGGTATCATTACTTGACTAAGAAACTACCCATACCGAAGGAGAGAGAGAGAGAGAGAGAGAGAGAGAGAGAGAGAGAGAGAGAGAGAGAGAGAGAGAGAGAGAGTTAAAAATGTCCTATTTTCTTTATGAAAACCTATGAACATTTTGGCGAAATAATCACATACCTACAAAACGAGGTACCCATTCGTAGAGAGAGAGAGAGAGAGAGAGAGAGAGAGAGAGAGAGTCCTATTTTCTTTATAAAAAGCTATAAATATTTTCGCGGAATAACCAAACCACAAAACAAGGTGCCCATTCGAGAGAGAGAGAGAGAGAGAGAGAGAGAGAGAGAGAGAGTCCCAATACCATTCCCCACATGAAATCCGAGCGAGAAGAAATACCAGTCTGACGGACTTGTGAGAAATGGGAAAATTAAGACGTCTCTGTAACCGGCTACGTACTTCGATTTGCTCGCCCTCTTTCTGCTTATGTAAGTCCTAAGTCTCTTAGACAAAGAAAATAAAGGGATATAATAGCCCGTAGAACAGATTTCCCTTTGGGTCAATCAATACTGTCATTATGTTACCTTCTTTATCTCGATCGTGTGTACTGTATTTGTATATTCCATGTATGTGGCCCTGAGCCGCAATAAAGGATATTATTATTATTATAATTATTATTATCAATAAATCAATATTGTCATTATCAATAGTAAACAATTTATTATTATTATCAATAAATCAATACTGTCATTATTAATAGTAAACAATTTATTAATATTATTATTATCATCAATAAATCAATATTGTCATTATCAATAGTAAACAATTTATTTTTATTATTATCAATAAATCAATAATGTCATTATCAATAGTAAACAATTTCGTGAAATTCACACTTACAGAAGACCAGTTGAAACAAGAGGCAATTTTTTGTCAAATATTAAATCTTATGTGTAGTGACGCTCCTTCAAAGGGGGGAATTCACTGACGTGCGTATTACTTTAAAAAGGGTCAATTGATAAGATCACTTATCATTTTAGACAGGACAGCTCACAATACTAAAGCGATTTTTAAAGCAAGAAAACTCTAACCAGTGTTACATCGAACTTATAAACATTGTGAGCGTTATTAAAACAATACTTTAAAAGGGCACACTGATATTCCCAATAACGCAGTTAAGAAAAGACTAACATAAAATACGGAGCTAAAATATTTATGAAAACCTACGTCAATTAAAAGAGGTCAAATCTCTAGGAAAACTTAGAATATAACAGATTTATTGAAGCACACCTCCAGAAGAGCTCAATTATCTGTTTCTTTACAATATACAATAAGATTTCGGTAACTTGGTCTATGTACAAAAGCAACTGAAACAACAATGATAACAAACACAACACTATAATTTACCACAACCATATATTTATTCACATTTTACATAAATAAAACCTACAACAGCAAACGATATATGACATCGCACCTACAACCCTAGGATTAACTCCCCTCGAAAAACACCTCGCGCGTGCAGACTTGCTCAGTCCGGAAGACAACATCCTGTTCAATAATAACCACAACAATTTAGTTATAACAAAGAAAAAAGGAAGAGGAAAAAAAAAAGCACCTGAATTTCGAGAGGACGAAGGAACCACGGGTCGTCTGGCACTCATCTTGAAACGCCCCTGTTTATCCCGTCAACGTAATCGGGGTCCCACTTATTTCTCTCTTCTTTACAGAGAAGGAAATCTAATGCACTAGGCCAGGCCACTGCAACACAGACCGTGGGGGTGAATTCGGAGGACTATAGCCCCTTCCTTGCAAGTCCCAAGCCTTGGTCTTTCGACTCTGAAACACGTTCGGTACGCAATGCTTCCTCCTATTTCGTCAATATCCGTATTGACCAATAAATTCCTTTCTGATGTCCCTGCACTGAAAATTCTCAGAGTCACGCCCTCGTATTTTTTTCTCGGAGGAATAAAAAAAAAAGTTTAGAACCGCTACGAGTGACCAAGAAATATCTTAGTTTCAGCACAATGGCAATAAAAAAATTCGTCCCGACGAAGAGACGTCCCGGCACTGTGAAACACGACAAGGGCAGTCCTATTCGCCAACTGACAGAGCGAGAAGGGCACAATCGGAAACAGACCCAACACACAGCAATATAACCAATAACCGGATATTTATCTACCCCCCTACCCTTCCCTTTCCACGCTACAGGTTCAAGAACGGGTTCTACAAAAGAGCCTCAATGATATGCAATACTTCCTCGCAGCTTTCTCGTAGCCCTGTCAAATGAACGATAAATTAATATCTAAACTTAAGACAGCTACTCACGGGCTGTCCAAGAGCAAGAATTCAGGCCGGCATAAAAAGACAGCACGGTTTAACATGTCTCGTGTCTCTAAAAAAAAAAAAAAAATGAAGATACTTATATGACTGCAATTACGCAATGGAAATTAAAGCTATAATTATACATGTGTATATGCGTGTATGTGTATGTGTGTGCGTGCAGATATCGAGATCTGTTCAAAGTAATAATAATAATAATAATAATAATAACAAACGCAATTTCAACCACAAAAACAGCACATGCCATTCTGCAATTAAGACAGTTTCGTCAAACACATTATGCGCAAGCAGAGCGATCTTAAATCACTGGCACTGTTTACTGGGTGACACCCACCAGGGCCATCAAAACACGAGAGCATCAAGAGTTCCCAAATGATGGACAACATGCGGGATGCGAAGTGATGAACATCACGTGGTGTTAGAAATTCAATCCTCCCCGAGAGGGTGAGTTCTTAGCCTCGTGTTCATCTTAAAAGCATTTAACTTTCGGGGGTTGTGCGCAGCTTCTGTTACTAATATTACTACGCTTCCATGAAGCGTTATGCTCATGGCGGGTGCACAACTTGAGTCGTCTAACAATTACTCTTTTTCACATCTTTCCCAACACCTTAACTCTCTCTGATCATCAATTGCTGTTTTCTACCTCTTTATAAACACCTTAACTCCCTCTGATCATCAATTACTCTTTTCTACCTCTTTACCAACACCTAAACTCTCTCTGACCATCAGTTACTTTTTTCCACCTATTTACCAACACCTAAACTCTCTGATCATCAATTACTGTTTTCCACCTATTTACCAACACCTAAACACTATCTGACCATCAATTACTCTTTTCCATCTATTTACCAACACCTAAACTCTCTCTGACCATCAGTTACTCTTTTCCACCTATTTACCAACACCTAAACTCTCTGACTATCAATTGCTCTTTTCCATCTATTTACCAACACCTAAACTCTCTCTGACCATGAATCACTCTTTTCCACCTCTTTACCAACACCTAAACTCACTCACTCTCTGACCATCAGTCTCCATGCACAACGGTCCTGGGCACTTTCTTAAAAGTACCCAAGAACGAGGTCTCTGCAGGCAGAGGGTCAGGATTGCGGCATTTCAATGAATCCAGTATAAGCAGTTCTTAAAGACTTGCAATACACGAAACAGAAACGTGAGATTTTTAAAATCTACCACGAAGTGCTATAATCTGGTGTTGTGGTCTGTTCAGATAATTCAATTCCGTTGGCTGGTTGCTATTTTTATTATTTTATTTTCGTGTGCATTAAAATTTATCTGTCCGCTGATTTTTTTTACATGATGATTCTATTCTGTAAATGACTACTAACTAGCAGGACCAATGTCCTTAAGACTGGTTCAACGGGGATGTATACAAACTGTGAATAATAAATATTTACAAGGCATTACCCATCCAAAACAGCTCCAGTAAATAGGACATGATGGGAGCAGGTTACTTAACAAGGAGAGAGAGAGAGAGAGAGAGAGAGAGAGATGTGGGTGGGTATGGAGTGCACCTTACGAAACCACAGGAACCCCACATCACGGTATCCTATTCCTCAGCCTTGAAATTCCTACCCTTCATCTTCTCAGGCAAAGGAGCTGGGATCCTTCCGAAGGACAGTGTGGGGAATGGGGGGTTAGGGTATGGGGAGGGGGAAGGGAGAGGGTTCCATCCTTTCGTCTGACCACACGTGGTTGGAGTTTGGACAACAGACTTCAATGACGTTCCTGGCAAGGGCATCGTGAATCCCTCTCTCTCTCTCTCCTCTAGGGGAGCAGAATAGTTGCTAAGCAAATCACTTGTATACGTAACGGCTCAAACACTAAATTTTAACTTTGGTTGAAATTAGCACTCCTAAGATCCCACCTTCTTGTTAAGAGCTGCCCATGAACAAGGCCCTGTGATGGCATAAAGCCAGCTTAATCTAGACTGACTAACTCCTGATTAGTTCCATTTCCCCCTTCTGACAGCTATGACATTCTTTCCCTTTTCCTCCTCCTCCTCTCCCTTGTTCGAATTCCTATGACTATTAAAAAAACATTTTTATTTTTACAAGGCGGATCTATCGCCACTTCAATAGCCCTCCCCCTTTTTTTTCCCTCATAGGCCAGAACGCCACAGGACAAGGAAGTGAGATTAGTTTAAGCCGATGACTAAAGTCGCTGCAACGCCAGATTACATAAACAGGTCAATCCTATCAAATCAGCCACTGATAAAAAATTAAGCTCATGTATATATAAAAAAAACCTACAAGGTATGTGACGTGGTTACACTCCAGGGACACAAATGACAAAAATAAAAGCCCTCAAACTTTATGGTAATGGTAATAGAGCTTTATAATACCGTTATCATCAACTTCACCTGAAGTCCTTTTGCAATCCCACTTTACACGTCAGACACAAAAATAGCTTTCAAGTAGGTGGCTTCGCGCATAGGACCTCCCTCGGCCTCCTCTCCAGTTCCATACAGGGATCTCGGATTTCAATCAGAATAAATAAATAAATAAATATATAATTAAATAAATAAATAAATAAACAAATAAGCAATGAAGCATAAATGATGCCAAATAAACATGATGATGAAAAGGCATTATAGTACATAAACCTCTAAGCAGATTAATCAAGATACTTTCAATTCTAGACCGATGCACAGACAATAGTCTATTTTAATTTCGAGGTCTCAGACTTTGAGGCCGAGCAAAAAATCTACCTCTTCGCTCGACTAGCGAAGCAGTGACCGAGATAGAGTTAACCAAGCTCGACACAATTAAAAACCATTCCTTAGACTAATCCAGGCCCCACCAACCTACGGAGAAAAAAATGAATTCCTGAAAGGATCAAGCGTAACTTATGGACTACAGTCCAATGATCATCCTCGCTCTTCACATGCCATCCATACTCTAATGAGAGAGAGAGAGAGAGAGAGAGAGAGAGAGAGAGAGAGAGAGAGAGGGGGGGCATTATACATATTCACAATTCTAAAAGCGTTTATATAATGTTTGCACATGCGTTTACAAATAACACATTATAGGCCTAAGAAGTGGAAACCAACCACTTGGGCACAACCTAAGAAGCATCAAACAATGACAACAGCACAGAACTCCCTCTTAGCCTATTCCAAAAAAAGGTCGGTCTACAGACTTCTGTAGGTAATACCAAACAATTACAACCACAAGAAAAAAAAAACGATGCTTTGCTGCGGGTGTTGAAGATGTAGGACCTTATCAACACAGGAAAGACCTTATCTGTACGTTCAACTGACACATGTACGTACAGTCCCCATTAAAACATACGCACACTCAACATGGAGAGCGTTACATCACTAATATATATGTTATGATGACCTCCCTTATTTTCTGCATTAGTAGCAGATTTCAAATAACAGACAATTCAACCACGTTGTGATCAGCGTTAATCCATACTGTAACGTATCACCAATATGAAATAGCAAATAACTGTATAGTGTTGTAGAATTTTTTTCACTTATCACCAAAGCACACGAGACGCGAGCACAGCTTATGAAAATAGTTCTGAGAATGTCAGCGATGCTGGACGCTCCCACAGGCGATTTCAAACTTGGTTGCCGTTAAAACGAGAGACGGCCTCCCACCTTCAACGCACCACAACCTCTCTCGCATGACTGTCAACAGAATCAAGGTGCAGCCTGAACCAGGCGACCTCCAGCAACTCTCTCCTATCCCTGCCTCGCTATTGGTCAAGTCACCAGTGACGTCACGCAAGATGGCCACTTCTGGAACGCTATTGGTTGCTCGGTAGCATACGTCATGGATCCAGACCGTGTGTGATAGGTCGAACTTGAGACAAACATTATTTGCAGTTCCTAGTGGGTAAAACACTTCGATGACGTCATGTTTCTTTTTATCTGATAACATTAATCATCTCTGCATCCACTTTTCAAAGCAAATAAATACTTAGCGAGCTATAAGGATTAACTTTCATTGAAAACTAAAGAGAAAGTCTTAGGATTAAATAATGAAATCTAAAGAATGCCCTCGGGCCATCAAGCTAAAATAACCGGCATTAAATATATATATAAATTTATATATATATATATATATATATATATATATATATATATATATATATATATGTGTGTGTGTGTGTGTGTGTGTGTGTGTGTGTGTGTGTGTGTGTGTGCGTGTTTTGCAAATGAACAAACACTAAAGGCTACCTCCGCAATGCTATAATAGGACGAAACACAAAAGGTCAGCTAATGTCGCAAGACAAGACTATCAACACGCGTCGTATGTTGCTCCTTCCATATATGAAAACAATTTGCGACATATCACACACTGGTGAACTCCCTGGGTACAAGATAACACCAGATTCATGCGAGGAGAAGAAAGTTATCACACTATTTGAACCGGCAGCGAGGGATGGGAACGCATAATACCCAGTTCATCTATTCTGCGACTCCGCTTAGGAACTGATAGAGAAATTCTTGTATTCTTCACAGCAAAAGACTAAGCAGCAAAGATTTAAAATACAAATTGTACCAAAATATAATCTTTAAGATATTTTCCTCATTTCTAAATGTACCTGGCTATTATGTAAAAGTCCACCACGAAGGGACTGTTCAAGACCACTTTAAACTTGCGATTACTGGCTACATTTACGACGCCTCATAAAGCTGGTGCGATATTCTGGACAAGTCTCCGCTGTATAACAGACAGAAAGAAACCGTGTCTTGATAGAATTACTTATGCAATATGTAGCCAAAGGCCTTATCTCTCTCAGTCCGTAAAAAGGAAACTGGGAGATTTCTGTTTTGTTGTTTTTGGAAATACCATCTGACATTCTTAGCACGAACTACAACTATTAAAGAGATTTAAAAGGTTATGTTCCTTTGTTGCTGACCTGATATAAACATAGTTTCTCTCACGAGGGGTTTAAACTCTATCTAATACTTGGCTGTAGAATTTTTAGTAATATCAGATTCTTTTCCCAACGTTTACAACTTCAAGTTGAGTGGGGGATTAATAAACTGGTATTAAAAAGCTACGGTCTTTACTGATGCAAATTAAAAAAAAAAAATTCGAGAGCATAACTAAAAAAAATAAGTGAAAAACATTTCATCTATAACATTGCAGCTTCCAACGCACTCAAAAAATGTTCTTACAAAAACCTTACAACGATTCGCAGGATATATACCAAACAAAGACACTTCTCCATCACACCTCAACAAAGTCAAAACATAAGATAAAAATTTAGAAAAAAAGCTAACTACACAGTAACTAACAAATACCAAAACCCCTTCTAGTGTGCCCATACGTATGCCTATACGGCAGGGTCTATAACCAAGACCTCTGCGCCACGAAAATCTAATTTGCATCGCGCTGCAATATTAAGCCAAACTTGCAAGAGGGGAGGCCGAGACTCCAGACAGTGGTTTTACGAGACTGCTGGGGGCCACATGTCTCGCTGAGAGGGGAAACGAATGAGGGGAAACAGACAGAGTTTGGGGGGAGGAGGAGGGGAGGAGGAGGAGGAGGAGGAGGAGGAGGAGGAGGAGGAGGAGGAGGAGGAGGAGGAGGTGGTGGTCGGATGTCAGGGAGTGCTATGAGTCACAAGTTATCGATTTTTTAGGCTGGGCGAAAGAGGGGGGAACCAGACGAGGCCTACGGCCGTTCCTCCAGACACCCCAATCACAGCACAAGCACAGCACAGCTGCTACAAATACTGTACAGAGCGCGTGGAGAAGTTAAATTATTTTCTGACAATGCAAACAATGGCGGAGTGGCTGGATATTAGTGAAACCATGGAGAGATGTGACTGTGAAGGAAAATGAGATCATGACTATTTAAGTATAAAAAAATACATTGATAATAAAATGGCACCTACAACAGAACATCGTTGGTTATTCTTTTCAGGCAAAAATACATTATATTAAGTATCTCCGTTACTTATGAAAGAACATATTTCCAATATAGATCACTAACTTGCGTAGATTAATAAAATATAAGACTTACGGAATACATCACGTCAAAAATACGAAAACAGCTCCGTCGATGAGGCAATATCGACCTCTACAAAAATATTCTATTCGACAGCAACTTCAGCAAATAAAAATCTACAAAACGCATTATCCATTATCTATTTATCTGCGGGAGTTCTAAAAAAAATTATATATAACAATAAAAATTCACATTAATACATATTTACGTATCTGAGATACAAGCGATTCTAAAGCATCATAAGAATCTTTACAAACCTTATCACTTGCCAAACGTATTATCTATTATCCATTTAACCGCGAGAGTTCTAAAAACATTATATAAATAAAAGTTCATATTGATAAATATTTACGCAACTGAGATGCCAGCAATTCTAAAGTATCATGAGAATCTATGCAAACCATACCTAAAGCATCATAAGAATCTATACAAACTATATCTAAAGCATCATAAGAATCTATACAAACTATATCTAAAGCATCACAAGATTCTATACAAACCATATCTAAATCATCATAAGAATCTATACAACCATATCCAAATCATCATAAGAATCTATACAAACCATATCTAAATCATCATAAAAATCAATACAAACCATATCTAAAGCCATGGTTTGTATAGATTCTTATGATGATTTAGATATGGTTTGTATAGATTCTTATGAGGTTTTAGATATGATTTGTATAGATTCTTATGATGATTTAGATATGGTTTGTATATACAAACTATATCTAAAGCATCGCAAGAACCTATACAAACCACACCTAAAGCATCATAAGAATCTACGTAAACCATATCACCCCATCTTGCTAAATATTCACGTGAGATCCAGGCAATTCAAAAGTACCGCATAAGAACCCGTACAAAACACATCACTCAAAACATATCAAAATGACGCCTAGCTTAAGTTACAACCTAACATCACCGATAAACAATATAAGAACGCACTTCCGTGACTCAATCATGCATACCTCTTCGCGGTGCCATACGAAAAGAAACCTTCCACCTGGCTCGCTATCAATAGAAGAAATGGTTGTAATCCGAACGCAATGCCTTCAAGGTTATGGTGGATGGAAATTAAGCTTCGACGTGTTATTCCCGACAAGAGAGGTATATAATAAATTCAAGCGTGTCCAGGGATCGTTTTTATAGAATGGATTCTGAAAAGTGTTAGTATTTGAATTTGCATTACTGTCTAACGTGGTTGCATTTGCTGACGACTGGAAAATGCCGAACGATGGCTTCCTTTTACGAGTCAGCATGACCTGGAAGATCATTGCCTTATAAACATGTGTAAATACATACATACATATATAAACACACAAATACTTCTTAAAAGCCCACATACATACATGCATGCATTATATATATATATATATATATATATATATATATATATATATATATATATATATATATATATATATATATATATATATATATATATATATATATATATATATATACATACATACATATACACACACACAAACCCATATATAATTCTTCAAAGGTCCACATACATATATACACAAAAACACAAACTTACTGCTTAGGATTTCCCTACAAAAATAAAAACACCTTAATAACCCGCTATATTTCGCCCAATACACATGGGTCCTCGTAGTGGTAAATGGAAAATGTTGCTACAAAGGCAATATTTACATGGAATAAAATAGTGTTTATGGTTGCGCCGGTTTAAGGCGTTCCAACGTGGCCACGGTTCCAACCGCATATGTTTTCTTCCGGAAGATTCCTTGTGTGTTATTCTCGATAACAGATGGACCGCAGTTATAATCCGTGGGCCTACGATTACAGGATTAACCTGGGATTTGTTTATTAGTGGATTATCTTGCGGTCGATCAGACCGGATTATCTTTTTAATAAGGGGATTTAGAAGGGTGTTGTCCGTGTTGTCTAAGGCTACTTTTGAACTGTACACTGGGAACTGAGTCTGTCAAAACACTCTAAGATCGCTAGGGTGTGGCCAGGTAGGAGAAGCAACGCAGCCGGTTCTATTTAGCCGTTTCAACCTTTCCGTTAACGTTAATCCCTTGTATATGCCATAAGTTTTAAAATTACTCCTACACTTTAAGAAAAACTTCGCTTAAAAGTTTTAAACTTATGGCTACACTTCCAGAAAAACTTCGCTTAAGTTTTAAAATTACGACCACACTTTAAGAAAAATTCCGCTTACAAGTTTCAAACTTATGGCTAGACTTGAAAAAAAATTCGCTTGAGCAGGCTCTGCTAAGCCCAAACATTTATTATCAGAACATTAAGACACTGGCCCCACTAACAATCTTAAGAGCGTTCCAAAGACTATTATGAACTGATTTTGTACAAGAAAAAGCCTAAGCTTCCTGAGCTACTACTCATCCTAGATATATTAATAATAAGGGAACCATTAATAATAAGGGAATCATCCAAGTACAGTTTTATTGTGTACAGGAAACCAACGTTATCAATTTTCTATATTGATTTCCTCGGCTATCATGATATTTCAAAAACGACTGGGGCACCTTCTAACCTTTTTCTCAGAGGTCTAAGAATCTGTTCCAACGGTTGCTTAGACAGGAGAATTCGACACCGTACGTAAACAACCCACCCCGCTACTCCTTCCCACGTATGTCATCGAAAAGGCAATCAACAAAGACGACAAAATATATCTTCAGAGCCGTGAGAACAACAGAATAAGGAATTTTAATAACAAAATTAAAACTCGTACGTTGAGGGCGCCAGGAGAGCAACTGTGAACATCGGCCCTTGAAACTCTCTTGCTTTTTCCAATGCGAGAAATAAAAGAAGTGCTCTTACTGATGTCTGGCAAGACATGAGAAACCAAGTCTGGCGTTTACATGGTTCCATGCAGGGAGTGTGAATAAGTGACTGTGGGGTAAACTGGCCGTTCGGTATCGCAGAGCATTGCAGAGCACACAAGATCTGTCAGGTATGGCATTAAAAAGTCTGGGCACTTTGGTCCACCTTGGATTTTTTGGTAAACTTACCAACTGGAGTTTGTCCATGAAGAAGAGAGATTCTGGAATCAGCCATCCTTAGCCAAACAAGGCCGAGGGACGCTGCAAAGATCCTTAATTAATGCCTACAGTGCACCGCGTGGAGTGCAATAATGGCACTAACCCCGGCGGGGCGCACAACTACCCGTATCCTTCAAGGTATAGAAACAGACCAATATTCTTGCGACACTTCCGCGCTCTCTTGGATTCGTTACCACAAGTAACTGATTGATTGATTGACTGATTTACAGTTGCTTAAACTAGCGTCACAACATCTAGGTTATCGACGCCGTTACCACAAGTAATCTCAGTAACTTGTTACTTCCAAAACAAAACAAAAAAAATATCCAGTTTTACGGGCGTTACAGTTTCTCATTTCAAGTGTTAGCCAAGGTGTTTATTATCATAAAATACAGAAATATGCGATTTTAAACTTATGGCAAAAGAATGGTCTCGTTACTTCTGTTCGTGTTATGAATAACAAGCATGGTGAGAATATTGATAAAATACACGTCCCTCTTATCCAACAAACACGCCCCTTCTTCTTAATTACGACTTATTCAATATTTGAGATATTATAAACATGTTCATAACAACAGACAGGAAGTTTGATTTAAATCCCTCTAACTTGAGAGTCGCAATGACGAAGTAAGCGTGACAGACAGACAGACACAAACAACCTTCCTTCAAGCACATCTATTATCCCTCCAACTTTATAGTAGTATTTGCGACGACAAGGTAAGAATGGAAGACACTGACCGACAGAGACATACGATCGTCCACTATGCAAATTTACGCAAGTTAGTCTATCTTGTACTAGCTTTGACTGACTTCCTTTTAACTACATTAGGAGGTGGTGTGATGACAAGGTAAGCAAGACGGACAACATGACGGAAAAACGAAGGGCAGCCTCCATTCAAGAATATCTAAGTATACCGCGGTCTACCTTGCTACAAGGTAGAGGGTACAGTTATAACTGTTTTAAGATTTTGTGGAAAAAAAAAAAGTATATCTTAGTTTAACCAGACCACTGAGCTGATTAACAGCTCTCCTAGGGCTGGCCCGAAGGATTAGATTTATTTTTACGTGGCTAAGAACCAATTGGTTACCTAGCAACGGGACCTACAGCTTATTGTGGATTCCGAACCACATTATAGCGAGAAATGAATTTCTATCACCAGAAACAATTTCCTCTTGTTCTTCACTGGCCGGTCGGAGATTCGAACTCGCGACCAGCAGAGTGGTAGCTGAGAACGGAACCCGCTCACCCAGCGAGGAACTAACGTGGTATATAATGGAAAGCGTACAGGCCGTTTGGGAGACATCAGATATCATACTAATTTTGGAAAGGGCGTCGATTTAGGATTGTCCTCTTTCCATTATATACCAAAATTTTAAAAGTTATAACTGTACCCTCTACCTTTATATTACGTACGATAAATCCACAAGCAAGAACAAGCACTATAATGCTGTAAGTCTACCCTCTACCTCCATATCGAGATAAATCCACAAGCAAGAACAAGCATTATGAAAGCATTACTATAGCAATGCATGTCCCATACTAATCCCGACCAACTATTAAATCTATTGCATAAGCAGTTTCACAATATAACTCCCCCCCCCCCAGATGCGTTTGTGAAGCAAGAACGCTCCTGATGGAAGCAATTTTTACTACGAAGGTCAAAGTCACAATGTTATTAACCTTGGTGTAACCCAAGAGGGCTTTATTACATAATAACAGCTTAACATGCATGGAAATAAGCAACCCGAATCTTCTAGTGCAATAAATATGTCTCAGGTTAGAGCCCTGTACAAAATACATGTAATCTGGGGTGATAATTTCACCTCGTATCAGAGTTCTTGCTTAACAGACGGAAAACTTCGGTGGAAAATGATGGACAGAGACGGGGCAGATGATATTCATTCATGCATATCTGTGCACGGCGATCTCTTTGAACAAAACTTGTCTGAGAGATCTTGAACCCTGTTGGGGGGAGTTGTGGTGAAAAGGTAAGCGTGACAGACACATTAACCGACACAGACAGACAAACTGGCAGACAAAGAAACGGAAGGAACAGCGCAGCAAGCCATCTTCGTCAGTGTAAGACAAATTCATCACTTTCAGTCTAATGAGAAACTAGGTTATTGCACAGAGAGAGAGAGAGAGAGAGAGAGAGAGAGAGAGAGAGAAACTACGTGCGGAAAAAAGGGCGGGAGAGAATGAGCCGAGAAATCTGAGGGGGTGGGGGTGGGGGCTGGGGTGTATGGGCACATGGGCAGGAGTACAGCTCCAACTGAGTTCGGTGATGACATCATTATCTCCGCTGACGTCACAGCCTTTATTCAAACACCTGACCGCCTTATCCTGACCACACCCGAAAATGCCCAGTTGTACACCGATATCAACCCAATATAAATCAAGTTTTATATCAAAAGACGTATCAATTATAAAGAAAAAAAAAATGCCTTTAACATTCGAAAAGACGGAATGAGTCGAATGAGTCACACGGGGTCGGTTGCGAGTTCGTTCAGACGCAACGTTTCGGTGGCGGGATTCGGTTACGCGAAGAAAACATCCGGTAGAGAAACGCTCCTCGCAACATCTATTTCGCGGATGAAACGATTACCGAAGGGTAAGAGAGAAACTAATAAGATTAAATTAATGAATAACATGAATAAAAACTTAACAAATTCAATTAGTAAATAAAATTGATGAAAACGAATGTCAATATCAAGACATGCAAAGAACGTGATCTTAAATATACACATAACAATTGACCGTTGATGTCATCTGATCCAGAGGAATACTGTGTAATCCTATGCGGAGACTATTTTTATCGCAGAGAGAATAGTTGCATAAAATGTGCAAGCATTGTTTCTTCGTTATCAAAATGCTGGCCATCTTGAGTTTCCTAAAAAACCGCACACTTCCAAGACCACGCGTAAACTAAATCTGCACAGACACTGAGATTCTACTTGCGGCAATATATACAAATGGTCCTTAATTACAAATAAGATTTTGTGACTGTAGACTTTTTTCATAAAAACTAAACAATTGCACATTTGAAGAAATCTGTCACTTACGCCGTAAAATATAAAATAAAATAAACTCCAGCAAATTGTTATTTTCGTGAATGATAAACACTTCAATTGTCTAACTACGACTTGCAAAATATAAATCGTGAAAAACTTAACAAATGCAAATTACATATACTTAAATCATAACCCAATTTAATAAGCTTACTAGCTTTCGACAGGAAATACAGCTTACTTTGGTAAGCAAATCATAAAGAAAAAAAACACGATTTAATATTTTCTTCAACAGCCTCCGCATGGCTGTCGGTTGGGGGCCTGGGGGGTGGGGGGGAGAGACTGACTCACCGAATGCAATCGTAAAGGAAGGGGGAGTGGAATAGGGGAGGGAGAGGAGATTAAGGTCCCAGTGAGGGCTTGGAAGGGGTGGGGAAGTGGACAGAACAAATTCATTACGAGGAAGTTGGAGACAAAGTGGCGAGGAAAATGCAATTTATGATGGAAACTGGAAAGAAGTTGGGAATATATATATACACACGAAATAAGAGAGAGAGAGAGAGAGAGAGAGAGAGAGAGAGAGAGAGAGAGAGAGAGAGAGAGAGAGCAAGTGGTGGAAGGAAGGGAAGCAATTCACCACTGGGTCAATAGGGAGGAAAGGGCGTAAGAGGAGGGGGGGGGGTACCATCCAACCTCCTTGGGGTACACCAGACGATGGGGGGGTAGCACAGCTGGGGGTCCATTTAGTACGAATCACCACAAGGGACTAAAGAGGAAGCGAAGCAAAGGCGGGAAGAACAACGGAAATTAAAACAATACAAAAATAAATAAGAACTAGACACAGCCCAGCTTAAGGGTACAAAACGGGCGCATATTTAAATTTAATAGCTGATATAACTATTATGAATAGGTTTACAGGCCCATAAAGTGTCACAGATGGATTTTTTGTTTTGTTGAAGTGCTCTTACAAGCTGATTTCTTTTCATGTGTTTGTTGATTTAGAAAATATATATGTATGTGTATATATATATATATATATATATATATATATATATATATATATATATATATATATATATATATATATATATTAATGTAACACTAACTTAACACTCCACAGAATGGCATTACAAATATCAGGCAAACTCTGAGTTTCTAATCAATAACTAAAAGATCATTTGAATACGAGACTTACTTGGTTTCCACCAGATTCTGCATGATTCGACACGCCAACTTACCTAAAAAGAAAAACAGAAATTCATTAAGTAAAAAAACCACAGAAATTATATTAGATCAGTTACAATTTCCTTTTAAAGAAATACAAGCTACTAGATGATGAATATAATCAAACGTAGGTCTATAGATAGATAAAAGTACATAAACATCACTGGAAATATTTACTTGCCAGACAAAACCTGAACAAATTTATAGAGGGGCGACACTGTCTCCTTATGGAAACGAGCGAAATATAAAGAGAAAAAAATGAAGAGAGTGAGGTTAGCTAAAGAAGGAAACACGAGAGAGAGAGAGAGAGAGAGAGAGAGAGAGAGAGAGAGAGAGAGAGAGAGAGAGAGAACCACGCCAGAGATGACACAGCTGAGCAAACTTGGGAGTGGCAGTCAAACACGGTCTTAGAAAAATAATAATCACTCGATTCCCGCGATGCAGTTTTTGAATGAGGGCCAAGTCGTATTGAAATTTAACTCGTATCTCTCTATTACACAACCCAAGATATTGGCCTAAACCTGGTAACTGCATTAAGCCCGTGTTAAAATACGTTTCCTTTTGGAAAAGTTTTAAAATTTTACAGAATCGACATGTGGTGGTCTACGCAAGATCCTTTACACTAGACCAACAACATTATGTTTTCCCTGAAACATACTTGTATCACATTACAAGCCTCAAACTGACATCTATTTCTGCATGTCTGCTGATTCGTAACATGCTATCAATATGACAGCTTCAAGTGTCATATTTCATGTAAGAGGCTATCAATCTGACAGCTTCAATTGGGACCGGATATGGCTTCGTCACTGGGTCAACCGTTGATACCCGCTTGCCACTGATAGTCTCTAACCCTTGCGGCGCCTATGTTTATTTCTGAGGAGACCAGAAATACAACGGCGATGTCAAATGGCTCACGATAAAAAAACAGCATCGGGAGAGCAATTAATATAACCATTAATACGTTGGAGGCTTCCCCAGAGATCGAGGAAAGCATTATATAACAGTTTTTTTAATGTCCTTTTTTAATGTGATTACTAGTTTACCCCTTTATCAGTGTACAGCGAAAAAACAGTGTACCCATTTATAAGTGTACAGCGAAAAAACAATACAATTAGTCTTAAAATGTTCAAGATTCTAAAATCAGAACTTACAAGTTTAAGTAATACATTGCCTAATTACAAGGCATGAGAGAGCCACGCGTACTATAGTCCCCCCCAACATTCGATTTAACCACGTTTTCTTTCATACGTCTTCATATAGCAGGGTAAACTATGATACATTAAGGAAAGTTACTTTAGTTATGGCGATTCACCAAAGTCACAAAATATCACGAATGCCTTCAAATGACTAAATTCAATTAAATTTGTTTTTATAAAAATAAGCCGTTTCTGTACGCATAATTCTACATGAAAGATAATAAAACTGTCCACACTCAATCCATCACGTCTTGCTCTCGGCTCATTAGCTTATTGAAATTTCGTTATTAATTTTGTCCCTTGATTAAAACTTTTCTCCTTAAAATCTGCCGTCGTATTCATCTCCATCTTTCTCTTGATACTCCAGTCATTTTCACACAAAGATCCACATACACTTAAAAGACTGAAACGTTAAGTATGAGGAAAAAACTTTCAAAAGCTCACAATTCTACACTCAGCAATCCTATATTCACCTTGAACTTACATCCCTCTCTTTTGGTATAGGAAAGATTTCAGTGCTTTCTAAGAATTTCAATCTACGTCCCCAACCCAGCAACAATTTTCTTAATTACATGACAATAATATGGAAATACTCAGACAGAAAAAACGCACATCGTTGAAATATTATATAGTGGATATCATTGATAAATCAAGGAAAGGAGTTCAGTGTTCGCTGGGCATCACTGATGTGGAAGGAACTCTAGGGTAGATCAATGTCTTTTCTTTGGACCTTTGAGCAGACAACTTCGTAAACAGCATGGCATCAAAATATAAAAAAAGGATCCCTTTGACAGCTATCATAAAGATAAAATCAAGGAGCTTAGCAATCTCAGGGCAGAAGACTGGCAGCAACCAGCATATGCTGGATATTGCTATATCAATCTCCCATATGTACAAAGTAATACACAAAGTTGATAAGAAACTGCCTCTGCCAACTCAGAATTGGTCACCATCATCATGTATGAGGCATGAGTTTATAATAATTGGTGAACTTATGGAATTGTACATCTGCTTAATCTCTTTCACTGCACAGTCTAGAGAACTGTTAACTGAGAAAAAAGATAACTTAGTGCCAGTTTTATCAGTTATCATATATAATTTTATCACGTAGATGTATTTACAAAGAATGTAAGGACTGAAAGTATGTTTCTTGAAATATTCAACAGGATTCTGTCCTTACTTTTTGTCATAATAATAGAAAAAAAAACATTTTTCACTCCTGTTGCTGCGATGCCAGTTTGCACACCAATAACCAATCAGGACAGCACAGGCCACTGGCTGCCCGTTTCCCAGCACTTCTCTCCAATTACTTCAGTGTTAAATTACTACCACAAGTCCTCATTTTAAGATAGTCTTACAAAACTGTAAACAGTTCAAGTATTACTTTGGTTATCGTCTCCGGACACAATGTATTCCAGTCGAATACTAAATTCCTAATTATAAAATTATGAGCGTTCCAAAAATATAGCTGACGCACAAACCAAACAAGTTAAAAAAAAAGCCTTAGTTTCTTCGGCGCAGTCGAGTTTTCTGTACAGCATATAGTGCTGTATGAAACTCTCAGCCACGGCCCATGAAATTCTCAGCCGCGGCCCATGAAACTTTCTGCCACGGCCCGGTGGTGGCCTGTGTTGTTGGAACCTACTGCGGTACCACACGCACGATCATAGCTAACTTTAACCTTAAAATAAAAACTGCTGAAGCTAGAGGGCTGCAATTTGGTATGTTTGGTGATTGGAGGATGGATGATCAACATACCTATTTGCAGCCCTCTAGCCTCAGTATGTTTTAAGATATGAGGGCGGACAGAAAAAGTGCGGACGGACAGACAAATAGCCATCTCAACAGTTTTCTTTTACAGAAAACCAAAACATGAAAGCGCATGACTACAAACAGGAAAGTGGTGAGTAAACACATCATGCAAAACGAATCAAACAAACAAACACAAACAAATCTGGTCTGAATACAAGTTCGACTTAACCTTTAATCCTGATAGACTCGCACATAAATAGCTGATAACTGCACGGTACTTGGTTCAAGCAGCAGTGTTGCTTTCACCCTAATTTTATACATCATGCACTGCGGGAGTGGGGAAACGAGTTGAAAATGTGCATGGGCTTTCTTTTTAAAAAGTAGGACACTACGGGCACAGTCAATCTCTCTCTCTCTCTCTCTCTCTCTCTCTCTCTCTCTCTCTCTCTCTCTCTCTCTCTCTCTCTCTCTCTCTGCTTCCGCTTCTCTCGATGCCTATAATCCTAGGCGAGGGATCGCGTGCAAATGATTCAATACGGAATCACATCTGGTGGCCTGAATCGGCAAACACTTAATCTTGGTCTGAATCTCATTTTCCTCTTTCAGGGGTAGAAGATTCGCTAGGCGGAGAGACAAGTGGGCTTATTCCTCTCTTCTCTGGAACTAAAATGTTAATTTTTCATATGTATTATATCAAATTATTGAAGTGACTTGACCACTTCCCTTCATACAACAAAGAACTATATACTACAAAAATAACCTGCCACTTTTCTTGCATAAATCATATATTCGTACTAATCTACTAGCCTACAGCTCAAACTAATCGTATTCCTTTCTCCATCAGTAGAACAAGTGGAATGTATAAAATTTAGGCTAAAGGCCAAGCGCTCGGACCCACGAGGTCATTCTGCGCTGAAAAGGGAAATTGAGAGTAAAAGCATTTAAATGTGTAACACGTGGACAACCTCGCAGTGGCACTATGAAACAATTGTAAGAAGAAGGTGGAAAGTAAGGTGGAAGAGTGAGAATATGAACGGAGGTTCAATAAAAGGAATGAAAGGGGTTGCAGCTAGGGGCCGAAGGGACACTGCAAAGAACCTAACCTTAAGTAATGCCTGCAGTACACTGACGGCAGTACCCCCGCCCTCAACTATGGGGATCAGTAGAACAAGTGGCTCTAGCCAGAATCAATAGAACACGTGGTTCAAGTGGCTCTGGCCAGAATCAATAGAACAAGTGGTTCTGGCCAGAATCAGCAGAACAAGTGGCTCTGGCCAGAATCAATAAAACAAGTGGCTCTGGCCAGAATCAGTAAAACAAGTGGCTCTGGCCAGAATCAGCAGAACAAGTGGCTCTGGCCAGAATCAGCAGAACAAGTGGCTCTGGCCAGAATCAGCAGAACAATTGGCTATGGCCAGAATCAGCAGAACAAGTGGCTCTGTCCAACTCAAGTTTAAGGTTAAGCAACAGCTGTTCTTTCAGTCTGGTGATGAAGTAAAAGACTAGAATTTCAAATTCCCCTTTCACGTTTAATTCATCTTACGCTAAAGAAAGTTGGGTCGGCCGACGTGACGCCCTAATCTAGCCCTGATCTGTACCGCAGGGACAAGGGGTTTTGGGGGAAACGCGCTGGCCCTGACCCAGAGAAAGGCGGCAGACGGGTCCTGGCAGACTGAACGCAACAAGAATTTGGGGGAAGGCCTAAAGTATACAAAAGTTGCTGATGGAAACCCAGGGAGTAAATATGCTGCAAGCATTTTCTGGCTAATAATTGCGGATAATAAAAACGCACTTTGCAAATACCATGCCACGGTTCCATTAACCCAGGCAGAGATAATGAGGCCTAGATCGGAAAGCAAACACGAAAATGCCTCGTCGACATTCTGAAAGGACACAGGATTAAAAGGAAATTTTTAAAAAATATTCTTCTCTATTTTTCTGCTGAAATATATTGCCAGTTTTTATGTGCATCTTTTACTCTCTTCTCCTTTTAAGTATGCACTCCTGCTAGTTCTTAGACACATCACTAATCACCAAATCCTCATCAACTACTCGACTAATCTGATATAGCCAATGATAAATAAAAATGTTAAATTTAAAATTTTTCATTAGTTAAATCTCACGGAATTTAACCTCTCAATCGCAAAAAATTTTCATGTCTTAATCGCAAACATTTTCACTTTTTAAACTTTCAAATGTTCAATCCTTCATCTATTTTCGCCTTCCAATCAGATTCGATTCCCCTTTAGAATCGGTCTTTTTCACATCTCAATCCCAACACACTGACTTCCCGTTCTCGTACCGGTTTCAACCACCACCCCCTACCCCTTTATTTTCCATTAGGGAAGCGAACGCAACCAAAAATACACTAGACAAAATAGGAAAAATAAAAGGGGGTGGGGTGGGGGGAAGGGTAAATAAGCAGAAAAATTCCACACGTGAAACGTCAAAAGGAGGGACGTGATGTCATGAGTGGAAAACCGGTTGGGTAAGGGAGAAGGTGGAAGGGAGGGGGAGGTGGAGGGAAGGGAGGGGGAGGGGGAGGAGAGGAGAGAGGGAGACGGTAAGGGGAAGAGGGGGGAAATGGAGACTTCCTCAGGAGGAGGAAGAAGAGTAATGTTGACATGGGAAGAATGCCTGTGAGGAGGCAGGAGGGGAGAGACACGTGACGCGTCACGAGAGAGAGAGAGAGAGAGAGAGAGAGAGAGAGAGAGAGAAGGGTTTAACAGCCTCAGGCAAAGGAAAATAGATGACGTCCAGTGCTTTGTGTTACCATTAACAACAAAAACAACAACATATCTGTTTAATTCTCTCTGACCATTAGTCAATAATCACATGCCGGCGGAAATTCCCCTGATATCAAAACAAAGGGCATTGTCCACGAATACCCTCGATTTCTACCACCACAATTTGAAATCCCTGGTCAATTTTCTAAGAATGTGATCTAGACTTATTTGAGATAACTATTTTCTTTCTTACAAATTCCTATGTCTTTTGTTGTCTTGTAGAAGAATATTAAAACCTGTCAGACCTATCTCTGATATTCTAAGCGCAAACGGCATCGTGGCCGAATGACACAAATAATTCGCTTCCCACTTCCGGTTTCGACGTTTCTCTGAAAGGGAGGTTATCGGAATTTACGTGTTACGTAATCGCCCTTTCCATAGGTAGGGGTGACGTGATCGGAAATGAAAACGGTAAGTGAAATCATATACTGAAATGTTTTTCGAAATCATTAAGCAAGGTATTTGCAATCGCTTATTTTTCCGAAATCATTAATTAAGGTACTTAAATTCACTTCTTGGTGTTTTTTTTTATTTCCAGACCTCGTGGCCTTACATCACTTTACCGATTTTTACTATAATAAAATGAGTAAAATAGTTAGAAGGCCATGAGGTTAATCCCTGCCTAATTTCATGTAGATCGGTTGAAGAAAAAAAGTTACTAAAAGAAGCGAAAAAATAATTTACATGAAAACACAGTTTACAGTACAGCTGGTTTAATGTATACTACGAATAATCACAAGGAAGATGAAAACAGGTAAATATAAGGACCGCCCTGTTTTGAGAAGGTCTAGTCGCGTGTAGATTGGCTGACGACAGGTCGGTGAGATGGGAAAACACCAGAATAAGAGGTCAATGAAGCGAAGGACCTCAATATAAATAATTCTATATTGTACATGCAAGATCAAGGGGAACAGAAGTGTGATCACCATTCTTAATAGCTATGAAGCAGCTTACTTGTTTCGACGTAATAAAACAGTTAAAAAATGCGCCGAAGTTTCTTCAGCGCAATCGAGTTTTCTGTCCGCCCTCATATCTTAAAAATTAGTGAGGCTAAAGGGCTGCAAATTGGTATGCTAATCGTCCACCCTCCAATCATCAAACATACTAAATTGCAACCCTCTAGCCTCAGTAGTTTTTATTTTATCTAAAGTTAAAGTTAGCCGCGGCTCATACATGTGCAGTGTCCCATGAAACCTTCAGTTACGGCCCGGTGGCGGCCTGTCCTATACCGCTGCCAGACGCACGATCATGGCTAACTTGAACTTTAAATAAAGTAACACCTACTGAGGCTAGAAGGCTGCAATTTGGTATGTTTGATGATCGGAAGGTGGCTGATCAACATACCAATTTGCAGCCCTCTAGCCTCAGCAGTTTTTAAGATCTGAAGGCAGACAGGAAAAAAAAGTGCGGACGGACAAAGCCATCTCAATAGTTTCCTTTTACAGAAAACTAAAAAATCCCGAGAGGGAGCGACATTCGCCTTCATTTAGTTATGGAACTTCATCCCACCCACCCCTAACCATCCATACTTTGTTAGGGGAAACGGCTTAATGTTAATATAAAAAAAATAAAAATCAACCCAAACAGCCGAGTTTCCATCGACCGCCTCAGGGAAGAAGTTTTCGAACCCGAAAGGACCTAAAAATAAGAATTCGGGGGATTGTCGTCTCGGCCTCAGGGTCGTCATGTACTTGATCGATACGGAACGCGACGTATATAGTTTTACAAGGGTCGCGCGCGCGCGCGCGCGCGCACACACACACACACACACACACACACACAATCATGTAACTAAATATATCGTAGATTGAAAGACTTGGCCTACATTGAGAGAGAGAGAGAGAGAGAGAGAGAGAGAGAGAGAGAGAAGAAGAGGAATTAACATAATCAGGGTTATCATTTATATGACATGAGCTAAATATCTGAAGTTATTAAAATATGTATGTATGTGTGTGCGTATACACACACACACATATATATAAATAATGTATATATATGCATATAAATATATATGTATATATATATATATATATATATATATATATATATATATATATATATATATATATATATATATATATATATATAAATGGTAAAACAATTCCTACACTTAAAAATTAAAGAAAAATTCGAACTCCAGATTAACCGAATGACTCTAATGTCAAATTAAACAAAAAACGGCCCTAAACAATAAGCATGCGACCTATGTTCCCAATATGCTTTACCTAAAAGCAAACAAAGCACATATCTAAGAACGTATTTACGCAAGAGTAGTCACTGCAAAGCAAAGTTTTCCCTTTGAACTCATTCGAAAGCAAATAGAAGACGAAAAGTTTTAACTGTTTGTATAGACGAAACCCATTTACTGTAATGTGATACATCATAATTACTAACACTTATTCATTACTGAAATTCGTTGTTATTACAAAGACATTACAGTGCACTGTACTCCATGAAAAATTATACAGTGCCTCATCTCTTCAAAAGCACAAGGGAATCCAGCAAATTAAAAACATTACCGAGTTAATAAATAATAATGCGACCTCATTATTATTTATTAACTCTACAGGCTACAAAACCTTTCAAAATCAAATATCGTCATTAGAGAGTAGACATCACGACTGCAGAAAAGACTTCCCACATCGAAAATGATTTTGGATGTTAGATGAGATTGAATCAAGAGCATTTAAAACAACAACAATCTCCAAAAGCTCTCGATGACAAACAACCCTATCACAGCAACAATTACTGACAATGATTTCGGTAGATTACTGCATAATTAGGGGACCCTTCATACGCTCGTTAGACTTGGGAAATCTGATTACATTGTGAAAAACGGCCGGGGCAACAAATCTCACTAGAATATTACACGCGTTCCTTTGTTACGGGGAATGAATGCACGAACCAAGGAGAGAGAGAGAGAGAGAGAGAGAGAGAGAGAGAGAGAGAGAGAGAGAGAGAGAGAGAGAGAGAGAGAGAGAGATCCCAATGACCCAAATCTGACAGACCTCTTAGTAAATGAAAACTGCGAGGCATGGGCCTTACTGTGCATGCATGGGGCATTAAAAATTCAATGAGAGAGAGAGAGAGAGAGAGAGAGAGAGAGAGAGAGAGAGAGATCCCAATGACCCAAATCTGACAGACCTCTTAGTAAATGAAAACTGCAGGCATGGGCCTTACTGTGCATGCATGGGGCATTAAAAATTCAATGAGAGAGAGAGAGAGAGAGAGAGAGAGAGAGAGAGAGAGAGAGAGAGAGAGAGAGAGAGAGATCCCAATGACCCAAATCTGACAGACCTCTTAGTAAATGAAAACTGCGAGGCATGGGCCTTATGCATGGGCATGCATTAAAATTCAATGGGGCATTAAGAGAGAGAATGAGAGAGAGAGAGAGAGAGAGAGAGAGAGAGAGAGAGAGAGAGAGAGAGAGAGATTGTTTTTATTGAGCTGGCTCTATGCCAGAACGGGCTCTTCTCATAGAACAGCCCGGAGAGAGAGAGAGAGAGAGAGAGAGAGAGAGAGAGAGAGAGAGAGAGAGAGAGAGAGAGAGAGTTGTTTTTTATTGAGCTGGCTTTATGCCAGAACGGGCTCTTGCTCACAGAACAGCCCGGAGAGAGAGAGAGAGAGAGAGAGAGAGAGAGAGAGAGAGAGAGAGAGAGAGAGAGAGAGAGAGAGAGAGAATGACGATGATGATGTTTTTGACTACGATGGCTTTATGCCAGAACGGGCTCTTGTTCATAGAACAACCCGTAAAGTGAGAGAGAGAGAGAGAGAGAGAGAGAGAGAGAGAGAGAGAGAGAGAGAGAGAGAGAATCCTAAAGGACCTCTTACTAAACCAAAACAGGCAAGCACGAGCAAGCGTAGGACTCCTCCAAACATCAAAATCTAACATAAACAACACTACTTACATTATATGTGGCCTACCCCTCCCCCCCAAAACAGAAACGTCTGTCAGCTTACAAATCATGAACAGAACTAATTCACATAATGATATGCCTTTTCGTGTTCTCGTTACTTAGTCGTACTGTATGACATGAACTTAAACAATTAGAACAACAAGTCCCTCATATAATAAATAAAGGACAATGCCCTTATTATCCACGTGATGCATATAAAAACACAGAGAGAGAGAGAGAGAGAGAGAGAGAGAGAGAGAGAGAGAGAGAGAGAGAGAGAGAGAGACGGAACAAAGGAATGCAAGTCACATTAAAGGATAAAAGTGTATTTATTGGATGGACTGACTGGATAAAAAAAGAAAAGACATAATCCTTCATAAATAATATTGGGATTCTCTTAATTCTTTCATCTTCCCTCATTTCATTTTCTCTCATTCTCTTAATTCCTTTCGAGCTGAAATCCACCTCTAGCTTCACTGACGACTGGTTTGTTTCTATCTAACTTTAGCTGACGCAAAAAAAAAAATCTACAACCCTCTATTACGTTTGATGTTTATACTCTACCCTAATTAACCAAAATACAGGGTTACGATTAAATTCATAGCTTCCACAGCCTGGTCCCATTACCTAAAATACGTCTCACTGTTTACAATCTGGTCCTACTATTTGCATTACATGACTAAGTTGACACCATGACACCACCGTCTACATTACACTCGCTTTTCCAATCCCCAGTCAGTGACCCATGTAAGTGGCATCGTTTTCATAATCTGTTCCTATTATTTGCATTTCAAGTACAATCAGACACCATCATCTAGATTCCAATCTCTAATCCTGAGTGACTGATCCATGTAAGTGTCATTGTTTTCATAATCTTTTCCTAATATTTGCATTTCGGGTTTAATCTGACACCATGATCTAGATTCCAATCTCTAATCTCCAGTTACTGACCCATGCAAGTGTCATCGTTTTCATAAGTTATTCCTATTTGCATATTTCAAGTTGAATCTGACCATCATCTAGATTCCAATTTCTAATCTCTAATCTTCAGTTGCTGACCCATGTCAGTGTCATTGTTTTCATAAGTTATTCCTACTATTTGCATTTCAAGTTGAATCTGACTATCATCTACTGTAGATTCCAATCTCTAATCCTCAATCACTGACCCATGCAAGTGTCACTGTTTTCATAATCTGTTCCTACTACCTGCCTTTCAAGTTTAATGTGACCATCATCTATAGATTCCAATCTCCCCCAATCCTCAGTCACTACTCTACAACCCGGCCCCTCATCACTCGCATGACTCATCCGTGCTATGCGAGCAATTTCTTGGTCATGCACTCCAGTAGTACATAACTCTGGAACCTACCACGGCAGTGACCCTACACACACACATGAAGGAATGCCTTCGTGCGTGTCTGCACAGAAGGACAACCACATAAATTCGCTGTAAATAGTTTCTCGAGGTGTAAGGGGTAATCGACATACGGTGCACATCATCTACATTCTGACCTGTGCTAACATTTCTACGCTCTCTGTCTGTTATGGATTTTTTTTTTTTCAGAGAGAGAGAGAGAGAGAGAGAGAGAGAGAGAGAGAGAGAGAGAGAGAGAGAGAGAGAGAGAGAGAGAGATTCCTTATGTCAAGTAGGGATTTAGTCAAATTTAGTCATCAAATTTGCAATAAAATCCAGAGGATTACTACATTATGACGGAGTAATTTACGAAAACCCTAAGACATTTTCCACATTCGAATTTAAAAATGTTGAAAACATCACCTACAAATGTTAACTTAAGTAAAATAATGATCAATCTTTCATTTAGCAATATAATATTATTTTCTAGCACTTCTGTATAATTTTATATGCAAAAAAAAACCCGTGTTATAATCGGTATTTTTGTATTTTACTAATTCCTCAACTTCCAGATGAGAAAACCAACAGTTTATTTTTGTCATTATTGAATGTTTGCAAACTCATGACGGTTTGTGAAACAAAGAAAAATCGATGAAATATGGCGATGACACTAAAATTTAGTTGCTAACAGAAAATCTAACAATAAAGTGATAAAATGAAATCACCGAGAAAATTACAAATACTGACAGTATACGTTTACTACTAAATCTCCCTACATCTTCTAGGAAAAAACGTGTAAGGCGCACTGACGTTTCTGTGATATAAAATATAAACCTACAGTTTAGCAAACAAGATTGTGCTTTGGGTTATAACCTCATACACTAAAAAAAACAACTCTCTGAAAAATGGTCAGAATAAAATTATTATTCTTGGCGTTTCACAAGACCATCCGGAGGGGGAGGGGTGTCCCACCAAGAGACTCGTAACGGCACATATAATCAAATAACCATATATAATCAAATAAAGTCAACAGTGCCTTTCCAATAGTATCACCTTGCCAAGCACTTACCGGAATGACAATGTCCGGAACGAGGTTAATCTGGGATTCGACGGAATCCCTCCCCGAGATGAAATTATTCGTGCGGCTGCGCGGAGACTTCACCTTCGGGGAGAGGCATCCTCCCAGGGCATCTTTGATAACGCCCTGGTCCAAGGACACGGAAGAGGAGTACGAAGTCGGCGTCGTGGACGCGGTCGATGATACAGAGGTCTTGCCCTGGTCGAGATCAGTCGTGCTTGAGTAGTGTGACGTGGGGCGTCCGTTCAGTCGACTGTTGTGGGAACTGATGCTGCTGCCTATAGACTTCGGGACCGACGATCCCAAGGGAGTCCCTTTGGCACCGTGCCTCTTGAGGGCTTCGTTGATACGAGCCAGCCCTTCGTATATCGCTACGACGGAGGGGCTCCTTTCTCGATCCACACTAGGAGGGCGGCTTCCTTCCTTCTGGTCACCTTGTCCAGATCCAGAGGGCGTGGTTCCGTTTTTAGAAGGGAGAGAATAGTTCCTGGTACCAATCCGACGGTCATGCAAATCGCAACTGTAAGTTCTCGTGTACCTTTTCAGCTCTAGATTACTACTGCTGTAACTGCCAACCCTTTCAGCACTTCTACGTTCTGCCAAGTACTCCCTCTTGCGTCGGTTAGTACGCCTTTCCAGGGTTGCATATCCGTTCACAAAGGCAGATGGGGTTGGCGAAGGAGATGATGACAGTTCAGCACTGTTCTGGCGAGAGTACCTGCCAACTGTAGTACTCGAACTATTTACAGACAAGGGCAGTTCCCCACTGTTGTGCCTAGAGCCCCTTCCTGACGACGAATAGGATTCTGTGCAGTTGCTCAGGCGGGAGTAACTCCTCTGTCCTGCAGAAGGCGTAGCTGAAGAGTTTAATTCTAAGCTGCTCCCTCGAGAAAAACGACACGGGCTTGATGTCAGCTCCACACTGCTCTGTCTAGAACCTCTTCCGCTGGACAATGAGCTCTTATCTGCAAGGTCAGCATTTTTCTCGGCAGAATAACGGCTCCCATAGCCCGACAAGTCGTTATTACTGGAATACAAGTTACTGCTGCTTCCTCCTTTGGAAATACTCGTCCCGAGAGAGCCAGAGGAGTAATAATTTGGCCTAGCCGACTGGGACCCTAGTCGAGAGCTATACGAGGAAGAACTGTTGAGGTTTCCCACAGAATTGTAATCTGTAGAGGCACTTCCCCGCCTCAGTGAACCGTACGAAGAGGTCACTGGGGAAGCAGGCGTCAAGTAGGAGGAGGAGGAATACGCCGAGGTTAACCTGCCACCTATAGAACCCGATGCCTTATTTGCATCCCTGTCGAAACTACTGTTCCTTCTCCCACTTGTTCCGTAAGACGTTCCAGAGTATTTCCTGGCTGTGTACGACATTTCTGGCTGGCTAGGCGCAGATACCGTGTCCAAGGCAGTTGTGTGGGCACCAGAGTACCTGTAACGACGCCCTCCTCCTCCTGCCCCAAAGCTTCTGGATAAACTTCTATCCATGATTTCAAGTATTCCAGGTATTCAGCACCTAAAACTTCATGCAAGTATCTCATAGGGACTCGAGTGTCAGATACTAGCTTCCTTTATTGCATACGAACTTGATAGCCAGTTCTCTGTCATTAATGAAAATCAAAACACTAAATGCCATACAATAAATAACAATTATTTTCCGTGTAGCTTTACAAAACAATCACAGTTCATTGAAACTATATAAAACTTAATCTTGAAACATTTTATTCGTCCGTGACTCACAGCAATTCTTCGTAATTCAATGAAATCGTTCCTTAATTACTTAGCTATTTCAGTAACACTGCAATTACCAATCCACACATTCTTTCCAAAACGTCCAGGCCTCCAGCGTGTCTAAATAATAAAGAAAAACAGCCGAGAAATCCCACAAAATGAATCACCAGACAGCTCCACCCAATTACCAGGGAAATTCTCACCCCAGGTTAGCTTCATAACCTTACTCATTCTCACACAATTATCACTCCCCCTCATCTTTCTCTCCTTCTCTCTTCTTTTTCTCACACTCCCTTTCCCCTTTCTATTTATAAGAAGCTGTATTTCTCAGGTAAAGTGACCTCTGACCTCCAATTATCGATTTCGTTCTTCTAATGTGTTCTATCTTCCAATACCGTAATATAACAAGTGAAAAATGCGCCAAAGTTTCTTCAGCGCAAAGGAGTTTTCCGTACAGCGTATAATCAAGGCCACCTAAAACAGATCTATCTTTCGGTGGTCTCGGTATAATGTTACATGAGCCGCGGCCCATCAAACTTTCACCACGGCCCGGTGGTGGCCTAGCCTATATCGTTGCCAGATGCACCATTATGGCTAACTTTAACCTAAAATAAAATAAAAACTACTGAGGCTAGAGAGCTGCAATTTGGTATGTCTGATGATTAGAGGGTGGGTGATCAACATACCGATTTGCAGCCCTCTAGCCTCAGTAGTTTTTAAGATCTGAGTGCGGACAAAAAGAGTGCAAACGGACAGACTAAGCAGGCGCGATAGTTTTCTTTTCAGCAAACTAAAAATGGACACAGGAGCAAAAATAAATAAAAAAAAAAGTTTAAAATTTTAATGTCACTGGATAAAGAAATTCCTTGTCAAATATTCTTACGTGCTACTTCGATAATGTATCTTGCACCTCTTGTGCACAGGGTAGTACCTTTTTGCTTCTAATTCTTCCTGACCAACAGAATTCATATCAGGGGAAATGAGACGAGACAATGGGGAAAGACAGCAACGATGGAAGAAATGAGACAAAAAAGTAAAACTTGAAAAATTCAAAATCCATTATTTTTTTTAGAAGTTTGTGAAAACGACTGTAATTAAATAAAGGATTACAAAAAATATTTTGCCATTCTTCCATCATGATCAGCCTTTGAACTAGTACCTGTACAGTATTTGATACGTCTGGAGTTACGTGAAGCCAATGTCAACAAACAAACAAACACACAGAGAGAGAGAGAGAGAGAGAGAGAGAGAGAGAGAGAGAGAGAGAGAGTATAAGAAATAAGGCATTCTTTTCTTTAATGATGAAACGAGAGAGAGAGAGAGAGAGAGAGAGAGAGAGAGAGAGAGAGAGAGAGAGAGAGAGAGAGCAAAGTATAAGAACTGAAATTTTTCTTGAGAGAGAGAGAGAGAGAGAGAGAGAGAGAGAGAGAGAGAGAGAGAGAGAGAGAGAAACAAACGTATAAGAACTGAAGAAATCTTTTCTTTAATGATGAAACGAGAGAGAGAGAGAGAGAGAGAGAGAGAGAGAGAGAGAGCAAAGGTATAAGACCTAAGGAAATCTTTTCTTTAATGATGAAGAGAGAGAGAGAGAGAGAGAGAGAGAGAGAGAGAGAGAGAGAGAGAGAGAGAGAGAGAGAGAGAGAGCAAAGGTATAAAAACTAAGGAAATCTTTTCTTAAAGGATGAAACGAGAGAGAGAGAGAGAGAGAGAGAGAGAGAGAGAGAGAGAGAGAGAGAGAGAGAGAGAAACGTATAAGAGCTAAGGGAATATTTTCTTTAAGGATGAAACGGATGAGAGAGAGAGAGAGAGAGAGAGAGAGAGAGAGAGAGAGAGAGAGAGAGAACGTACAAAATCTAAGGCAATTATTTCTTTCCGCCTAAAACGAATTAATAATTACGAAAGCTTTCACAATTTAAAAAAGTATAATAGCCGATTTATAAGAATAAAAAAAAAATAAAATAAATAATCCACTAAGCAAATCGTTTCTCATAAGAAAATCACTTGGTATTTTCTTCCCCGAAAAACAGAACTCGTTGCCTTACAAAAAAAAAAAAAATTGTTTCACAGAAGACAATAATTGTTAAAAAAAGAGATAATTGTTTCACAGAAGACAATAATTGTTTGTCAGAAGAAACACCAAATTAATTGTCCCCACTGAACGTTACAGCGTCTTTCAGAGAAGAAGAAGAAAAAAATAGATAAAGTCAGTCTTTCCCAAATATGAAAGGAAGGCGTTTCTACGTAAGACAAACACTAGCGGTTCTGAGTCGACATTTCAACTGTATTTCAAAGAAATTTATAATGTTCATAATGTTTCGTGGGCTCTATACATTAAAACTGCATCCCAGCCTTGGTGGGTATACTCACTGCATTAATGTTTATAATATTTGTGGGTACAACAGACCAGAACTCTTTGGTCACTTTTAGTGGAAGATTTAAATTTGGAAAAAAAACTTTATATCTGGGTAAATCATGTTAAAAAAATCCCACATGTTAAAAAAAATCCCACAATCTCCTTATAACTGTAGTTTAACTTCAAAAATGCATAATAGCGAACCCCAGCTCTCACCCCCACACAAAAAAAAAAAACCCTCGTGATAAAAAAAATGACATAACCAATTAAGAAAGCAACAATTCAAACGATTGCATGAACTATGGCGTGCATCTTCCGTGGAGTTTACACATCTCGCCCACCTTCATTCTTGTCTTCCTTCCTTGCTGTGCAGTTTAAATTAATTAAAATAATAGGTTATTTTTACTGCTTCACAATGTTTTGCCCCCGTATCAAACGCGATGGTTTCAAGATATAAAAAGGTCAGTGGTTTTTATTTTGCTTGAATTTCTTCTTTTGCTTAATCTTGTCCGTAGAAGTTTGCCTTTATCGTTTTTTGAAGAATATGTTTTACCTCTGCTGACCTGATCAGGGCATTAATTAACGTGCAGACTTAGTTCCAAGTCGACTGCAGTGGGGCGCAGAAGGAGTGAACAGGAAGAGGAAATATTTGTGTGTGTGACGAGTAAGTCAAAAAATGTACATCTTTCTATCACAGGAACTGGACAACTTTGACGAGATATGATGGTATTCATTACCTTTATTCTCACATGGATCAAGTTCGTTATCTTTAAGTATCTTCCTCCCATTCCTTTCTTAAATTACATTCTGCAGTGGGGAAAAAGGGGAGGTAAGAGTGTGTTTTAACGTCCTAAAAAAAAAAATAAATAAATAAATAAATAAATAAATAAATGCCACAGTTAATGCAACTAACTGTGCACTATTCAGCAACGTCATTTGTTTCCATAACTGATCCAGAATTCTTTGATTATGTTTAAAATTATTATTAATTTTTGATGGGCTGAGGGTGAGTGAGCAATGATGGCTTCTGCATTACTCTCCCTGGGAAGGACAGGTTCGCGTGTATGCAATTTTTACATGAAATTAAAATTATGAAGATGCAGCAGAATTGCAATATAATACTGTAGCGGAAAGTTTTCTAAAATGACAGGGTAAAATGGAGTGCATTCGCATTTGAGTATATGTCGTTCTGCCCAAGTATTCCCCTAAGTTTTTTTTTTCCTTCCCCTCTTGCTTAGAGAAGGGACTTGGGAAATTAAAAAATACCTTTCTCCGTGTCTTGTCTAGACAAATTACTCTTCAAATTATCATCAAAATTATCATCATTATACTCTAAGAGTCACCGAACTCTTAAAGACTGCCAAGGACAGGGGAATAGCACTGAAACTTATTTAGATATAAGTGACGCTGAATATTTTAATAAATTAAAATAGATTCGAGCGGTACAAATAAAGTGAACCGTCACATAATGGTAACCACAAACTACACTCTTTAACATATGGTATGTATGTGTATTAATAATATATGTTTATACATAGGCTACATACATAAATACATACATTCCACGAAGGAAAGAGAAACAATGGAGTGCTGCGAGGCCTTTCGACTGTCGTCCTTTACTTAGCAGACGACAGTCGAAAGGCCTCGCAGCACTCCAGTGTTCCTCTTTCCTTCGTGGATATTGTCTTTATTTATATATTCATCACGTTCCTTACTTTCGTGTGTCAGTTATACATTATATATATATATATATATATATATATATATATATATATATATATATATATATATATATATATATATATAATCTATAGCTTATATATTGTCCTATCACACTTCCGTCTTACTTCATCTAAAGACCACCGATAATAACCCTTTCATTAGGAAATCAAGTTTTTTTTATTTTCTTTTTTGATCAATCGCGTCTAAGTTCGAATAGAATTTTCAGTTACATAAATTCACATTAACTTACAGGAATACAAAAGGACATTCTGGGGGAACCAAGCCGCTGAACTAATTGGTAAAACACTGCTGTATTTTTATTGCTTTATACCGCAGAGTTAGCGTTACGCCCGAATCTAACTTGGCAAATGTCAATGCATAAAATGATCCAATGTTGAAAAGATCCGATAGTAAGCTCTTCCAGATATAACGTCGATGGAATCTCATTCTCGTAGATGGAATCTCATTCTCTTAAAAAAAAAAAAGCCTCGAAGAACTTCGGCGCAATCGAGTTTTCTGTACAGCCGCTACAGTGTATCATCAAGGCCACCGAAAATAGATCTATCTTTCGGTGGTCTGGGTATAATGCTGTATGAGCCGCGGCCCGTGAAACTTCAACCACGGCCCGGTGGTGGCTATCCTATATCGTTGTCAGAAGCACGATTATGTCTAACTTTAACCTTAAATAAAATAAAACAAAAACTACTGAGGCTAGATGGCTGCGATTTGGTATGTTTGATGACTGGAGGGTAAATGATCAACATACCAACTTGCAGCCCTCAAGTCTCAGTAGTTTTTAAGATCTGCAGGCGAACAGGAAAAGTGCAGGCGAACAGGAAAAGTGCAGACGGACAGACAAAGCCGGCACAATAGTTTTCTTTTAGAGAAAACCAAAAATGGCAATAAAATGACTTAGACAAAGTACTCATGAATAAAATAAGTTAATTTCGGGTAGACTGCTTAAAAAAAAAAAAAAAAAAAAAAAAAAAAAAACACACAGGATATCTGCAACTTACTAAACGCTCCGTATTTCTTTTACCAACGTCCTACAAAAGGGACTGTATACAAATGTAAATCGTATACCCTTCCCCATTAAATCGTTTAACCAGTTTTTCATTAAGAACCGGAAGGATTGGAGAGTAAGATAAGAAATACTTCACGATTCCCTTCTGCCTTTCATTCGCGTGAGCGCAAGCAAATAAGAATAAAAATTCCTTCCTCTGAAAAACTCTCTCTCTCTCTCTCTCTCTCTCTCTCTCTCTCTCTCTCTCTCTCTCTCTCTCTCTCTGTGTTGACCAAAGGTGGTGGTGCTACAGTTTATAGGCGAATGGGGCATAGTGTTTATTCCGGGCTATAAAAAGCAACCTGAGCCCTTCTCGCTCCCGACTACAGTGAAATGTGCGCTCTGCAGTTTCTCGCTCAGTTCTTAACTCACGATTCGACTCTTCCAAACATTTAGCATTTTTTTTTTTACATTGTTAATCAAGTAAATAAACCCATAAGACAAGTGCACAAGTAATTTTCCCTATACTATCTGGTCCACCTAAAGAAAAAAGCTCTGAAAAAACTAACTGTGGTCACACTTATGTAACAGAATATCCTACTTCTCAAATCTAGGAAAAGATTCATCCTACTATCCTGCTTCTCAAATCTAGGAAAAAATTCAAGATTATCCTCGTCGTTGAGACCAAAAGACGACATAAATGCTGAGTTTGTTGAACAAAAGTCATACTGTTAATTCTTTATATATCATGGCATTCCTATCATATTCGCTTTCAATAAAACCAGAATACTCAAAACACGTGTTAAACTGAAAATAAACAAAACTATATATATATATATATATATATATATATATATATATATATATATATATATATATATATATATATATATATATACATACATACATACATACACACACACACACACACACACACATATATATATATATATATATATATATATATATATATATATATATATACATACATACATACATACATACAGTACATATATATATATTTACACACATATATAAATATATATATATATATATATATATATATATATATATATATATATATATATATATATATATATAATAATTCAAAGAGTGGTGAAGACTTGTTCGAACTAAGTGAAGTAGCTTCATATAAGATAAAACAATAATCCCCCACCTCCCTTTCCCTAACACCACCCACAAAGCCCAACGAATAAAAATGGACCTGCCAAGAATCAACTAAAATAGGTCATCCTGATACCTGTGTGGCATTCACGTGAAACATATTGGTAATTACCGCATTTTAACAGCTTCTTATTTTATCAGGCCATTATTCTAAAATTGTCTTTAATGAATTTTTTTTCTTTAAAGTTTTCATAAACCGAAAGAATTTCGTCCACATACAGAGACAAACAAACACACAAACACATACACACACACACACACACACATTGATCATTTATATCTCGGAAAAGACAATCAATCCGCTGTCAGACGTCACACATTTCAGTCTTTACGGTAGTGAAAACTTTCAAGTTTACGATTTTTTACAATATTTTTGTTTCTGGAAAAACTAAATGGCCTTCAAATTAAATATATAACCTTTTAATATCACATTTCGTCTTCTTTCTCAAAGTACAACTGATAGAAGTTTACGCCTTTTTACAATATTTTGTTTTTCTCGAAAAACCACATGGCCTCCAAATAAATATATAAACTTTTAATATCACATTTAGTCTTCTTTTTCACAACCCATTTGAACGATAACGTAATCTTGCTAATTTTTTTTTTCCTGGAGAAACTCAATGGCCTCCAAATAACGTATATAACCTCTTAATATCCTATTTAAGTCTTGTTTCTCAAAATACAATTTAAAGATAACGTAATCTTCCTCATAGCTTTGAAATTGTTTCTGGAAATTCACTTGAAAACAAACAACATAAAATGGCTGTCAATCACCAGCACTGAATAATAGCAAGCGTAAGCTACATACGCTAATTTCACATATAAAATTTTATATCCAATTAGGTTTGCTTTTACATACAACTATTTTTTTTTAAGAGACTGGTCCATAATATTCCGCTCAGTATACATGGACACTTCCTCAGGAGGTATAAAATTCATAAGACTATTATTTGAAAACTAAAATTTTTTCTATCCGTATTTTTCTGCAATTTCATATGCGATTTCCTCTGACAAACAAAACTAAATGCAAATATTTTCTGGTACGATCAACTCATGTACCATCACAGTATTTCAACAATTTATCACAACTACAATCACAACCATATAAATCTGATAACACTGACTGACGCCATCCGTAAAATATAAAAAAAAAAAAATACCCGCAGCATACAACACTATAGAACAGTGACCTCTCAATTAAAATAACACCACACACGGCAACCAATTGCACGCTCGGACACTTCACGTAATATGCTTCCCGTTTCATACTCCAATAACACGACACGTGACGAGCCGCCATTTTCTCCGGGATTATCATGTGCGGAATTTTTCCCCCCAACGGAATCGCAACTTGGAGGAACGGCGGCTTCTCGCGGACCGTTTCCGTTATCAAGGTCCAGAGAAAGGACTTTGGGGCGTTTATGTATGATGTTTTTACCTGTTTGCAATCAATGACGGCGTGTCGTAAAACCACGCATGGCCTAGGAGTAACCACCTTAATACTTTAAAAGTTTCTAAGGCACTTTAACTCAACACGCTCAAATATTAACACGAATATTTTAACACAAATATTATAACATATGTAACCATGAACTGTCTGCATGGCCTTATCAGCGAAACTCCAAAACTCCACTAGAGAACTTTCGAAACAGTTCCACAACCCCTTAAACGGAAGGGCACTCTCGGGAATTCGAGGCCGCATGCCCCAATCAATGACCTGACGAGCGACGCTTCCTGGCAGCATATAGAGAAGTCCTCATTAATGCCAACAACAAAGAAGGAGAGACCCACAGATCGCTTCCGTCACCACCGGCACAAGACTACAGCACTACTGACACACCGACTATACCTCATCAGGCAGCGCAAGTAGTGCCACAGGTGAGGAGGAGGAGGAGGAGGAGGAGGAGGAGGAGGAGGAGGAGGAGGAGGAGGAGGAGGAGGAGGGAGGAGGAGGAGGAGGAGGAGGAGGAGGAGGAAGGGCAGGTAGGTGAGGGGAAGTTACACAGAGGGGAGGCAAAAGATTAGGAAGGTTGGCCACACACGGAAGCCACCAGAGAAGGGGAACGCATGAGAGAGAGAGAGAGAGAGAGAGAGAGAGAGAGAGAGAGAGAGAGAGAGAGAGAGAGAGAGAGATTCACTTTTAGTTTATTATTTACCTGAAATTCTACAGTCCTCCTGTCAGGTCGGCCCAAGCAATAAGGAGTTCCGAAGGGAATTCCCCGAAGGCTCATTCACGGAAGATATGCGACATGCGATCGCCCCCTCAGCATCTGCTTACGCAAGAGGGGGGTGAGGGGAGTTTCTGGGGGGGTTGCTAAGGGGAGAGGGGAGATTTCATTGGGAAGATACGCGTGTGGGGTTGCAAAATGGGGAACCCCGTACTAGCATGCAATCTCAACGAAGTAAATTTTATATGGATAAAAGCTTGGCTTTGAAGAGTAGACCAATTATACGCAACATAATCCGTACAAAATATATCTTCTCTGAGCTTAATGGAATCAAAATAAAACAATTAAAAATACCTGGCTTAGGTCACGACTATCTTCTTGAAAGAATATGATCTTTAATTAACCTTATATAAATGTTTTAAGAGCATAGCTTTGGGTGACTTCGCCTGAATAATAGACCATCATTAGAGGAAAGTCAATTCACTCATTGCAAGAACTATAAAAAACGATTTATGATCAAACTACCCCACAGGCCCGGAACTACAATTGCTATAGGGCAAAATGTTAGAGGCATCGCAAAGTGCTATGCAGTGTTACAAATCAAACCCAAAAGAACAGACAATAACCTTCTTGGTTTTATCAACGATATGGCACGCAGAAAGAATAGTCACTGTATTGTGCCATAATCAGTTGGGTATGAAGACTTCCGCTCCAAACGAGAATGCCCAAATGATGAAGCTTACACTCGTGACCACTGGCCGCACGATTAAGAGTGCTAACTTTTCCAACTTGTATGCCACGCCTTCGCCCTAAAATATAAATCATTATAAAAACCTCAGATAATATCTATACCCATGTCTGTTACCTACTGGCTGAAATTCCTATTCTTGGACCTTAAAGAGAATTCATTCCCGGAAAGACGATATTCAAAATATATGAAACCGGACATTTGCATAAATCACTGAGAGAGAGAGAGAGAGAGAGAGAGAGAGAGAGAGAGAGAGAGAGAGAGAGTGCTGCATTCCAAATTTCATCGTGCCTCCGTATCAAAGTCGGTTTCCGATGTATCACACAGAAGACGAAGAAAGGTTTCCTCAGACCCCACGGGAGGGGAAATTACGGAGGCGAGGAAGAGATGCCAAACACACCACGCCACACTAATGTAATGTAATTACGCGGCGCGTCACGCGAATTCGCCACTTCTTCTTCCATTCAGTCTCGCGACTCTCACACATCAATAACAACAACAACAAGAAAAGCGACAACAAGAAAAGCGACAAAAAAAGCAGACGGGGGAAGAAACAATAACAGGAGGAATAACTCGCGGATTAGAAGAGCCCAAAATGATAGAGAAACGAAAATCCGAGAAAGCTGAGATTAACGACGGTATGAATAAGCAAGTAGGAAGGGGCGCCTCCCTGCAATGGTGTCTGGGAGTAACTAAAACTTAACGGGTATGATGAAAGCACGGACAAATGTCAAAATTACGGTCATAACACCCTTGCAAAGTACAATGATGGATAGCATAATTACAGTACCGGAAAACAGTTTCTGAGAATTAAGCAAACACCTAAAAACAACTAAACTTAACTTATTTTAAAAATTAGTCTTATACTTATTAACTCGTCTGTCGTTGGCTGTCACGGTACGTTCAAAAAGAATTTTTCTTAAATATTTTTCAGGAATTTGATCTTTTATTTTAATGACCGCGCACACATTCGCACGCAGGCAGGCTCTCTCTCCTCTCTCTCTCTCTCTCTCTCTCTCTCTCTCTCTCTCTCTCTCTCTCTCTCTCTCTCTCTCTCTCTCTCTTAAGCACAAACACAAATATACCTATAAAACATTTAACATATATATATATATATATATATATATATATATATATATATATATATATATATATATACATATATATATTTATATATATATATATATATATATATATATATATATATATATATATTTATTTATATATAAATTTAGAATCCATTCATGAAGCAAGCTTAAAATCTTACTCCAACGATCCCTCGCGTGACTGCCATTTTGAATAATGATCAAGATACAGCAGAAGTAAAATTCACTGAAAAGAAAACATTCAATTAAAACAGAGAGAGAGAGAGAGAGAGAGAGAGAGAGAGAGAGAGAGAGAGAGAGAGAGAGAGAGAGAGAGTGAGTAAGGATCAATACGTTTTTTCTGGAAAAAATCGCAGTTCTTGAAAGACAAAAAACACATTTTCAAAACAATCACAGTGAAAGTTATGTGCTTTCTTATGTACTTTCTTCTTTTCCCCTTTCCCCTGTTCCATTCTCCCTTCTTCCCTTTTTGTTTATTGTCCTTCCTTCCAAGGCCTAATATAGTTGACGGTCTCAAATAACTATTCCAGAAGAGAGAGAGAGAGAGAGAGAGAGAGAGAGAGGAGAGAGAGAAGGTCCCGACTTGGCACTCCTCACCTTACGTGAATGGAAGATTCTCTCTCTCTCTCTCTCTCTCTCTCTCTCTCTCTCTCTCTCTCTCTCTCTCTCTCTCTCTCTCTCTCTCCCCTGCATAATTCCTGCTTAGGTCAACAAAGTTATGTGCTACAATTAAGGAACTATTCCACATCGTCCCTCCTCTTCCGGTTCGAGATTCAAACGCTAGGGTCACTCAGTTTGAGAGCAGAGCGCGTTTAATAACGCGCCATGAGACCAGAGAGAGAGAGAGAGAGAGAGAGAGAGAGAGAGAGAGAGAGAGAGAATAAATATCTTGTGAAATGTCTTGTCAATGAGGATACGACGGTAGCTATCAATGGAAACTCGCAAAGCACTAATTCATGAACGAAGGACGGGATATACTCTGGAGTACTACAACGAACTGATACGCAAATCATCTTCGACTACAATAATGCAGTACATATTCTCTCTCTCTCTCTCTCTCTCTCTCTCTCTCTCTCTCTCTCTCTCTCTCTCTCTCTCTCTCTCGTTGTCAAACTGTCACTGAAGAGCAAACCTTATCTATATCAAGTATAGATCATTTGCATGGTCTCGCATCAAATGTTTATAGTGGCTAGAAATGCTAATGACACGATGTGCAGGGGATGAAGAAATTCAAATTGTTTTTTTTTTAAAGTTCTTCATACACTCAGCAATTAATTTCTTAACTGAAGAAAACTACACTTACACCATTTATGGATGAGAACATTGATGTAAACACGTTCAAAGGAAAGCTGATAAATCCTTTGATCTAGAAATTAATGACTGCACAATAAAATTCATTTTTACTTCTAATTCTCCCTTCTTTTTTTATATCGAATAATGCAAGTTATACCGCTTTTCAATTAAAATATAATATAGGAGTATGCACTCTGATGGAGAGATGATGACACTTTTTAAATCTTTCTTTTTTCTTTCTCCACCCAAAACGCGACCAAAAACAGCGGATTAATCACCAAGTACCTTGTAAACTGCACTAATAGCGGAACTTCCTCGTCACGAGATTGAACACACACACAGAGAGAGAGAGAGAGAGAGAGAGAGAGAGAGAGAGATTATTTAATAAATTTATTACGCCCAAAGACGTCAAACAAAGTTACATATTAGCAGTTACTTACAGTACATCAGAAATCAACAGAAAAAATTACAGCATTGAATTATCAGTATATCAGTTACAAAAATAACATATATGAGATCGTATTCCATTATCACAACAACTGCAACAGACAGTTTAGCAGCCACCAAAGTGTGGATGACGAGTCAAAATTAAGTCTAGGTGGTCATCTTTGAGTAAATATTGGCAGGTTTGAAGTAAATTTTGTCCTTGAGGTAACAGATTCCTGACAGTGGGGCAATGAAGGCAGTAGTGTTCAAGGTTATTGGCATTAGCAAGGTTACACAGTTTACATGAGGTGTAGTGTGGTGAGAGAGAGAGAGAGAGAGAGAGAGAGAGAGAGAGAGAGAGAGAGAGAGAGAGTTTTCTGCTCGCAGAAATACGCAAAGCGTAAAGAAAGGATATCGATCCAACTCGAGAGACTAATATCATGGGACACAAACATATTGGAGGGGGAGAGGAATGGGGGGAGAGGAATGGGGGGTAGAGAAGGTCAGTAATGACCTCCATATATCTAAATCAGCGTTGAGTTAATCCTCTAAGCTACTGCTTATTAGCTACAATGGCGCTA